>NC_090278.1:68482103-68567103 GCF_040414725.1 Anabrus simplex | reverse complement strand
TCGTGTCAGCCAGAATGTGGTTGCCAGGTACAAGGCCTGTATAAGCCAGGTGGGACGACACTTCCAGCATATTTTATAAGGTAAGATTTCATATAAGATTGTATACACGCTTAAAGCAGGGTGGCCGCGCGCGACGTAAGTTCGGCTGAGGCAGCTGCCGCAGCGCAAAGTACAAACACTGTGCGCCCGGTCTGAGTTTATAAGAGACACTCTATAGTTCTTAAATTACCCTATTTTTATGACTTCACACAACTACGCGATGAAGTTCAGTTAGAAACTCACTCATTTGCAGACTAAAGTCAAGGCCATTATTGTTCTAAATTTCACTGTTGAAGATACTAACAGAGACTGTTCACTGGCGAGTTATCATGGGCACACGTCCTGATTTTTTAAATTTAAAAATGTTATGATATTTCTGGAACTGAAGTCAGGTACGTGTAAACGTAAGTTAGACAGTAATTCAAGATGACCGAGCTCGATAGCTGCAGTCGCTTAAGTGTGGCCAGTATCCAGTAATCGGGAGATAGTGGGTTCGAACCCCACTGTCGGCAGCCCTGAAGATGGTTTTCCGTGGTTTCCCATTTTCACACCAGGCAAATGCTGGGGCTGTACATTAATTAAGGCCACGGCCGCTTCCTTCCCAGTCCTAAAACTTTCCTATCCCGTCGTCGCCATAAGACATATCTGTGTCGGTGAGATGTAACGGAAATAGCAAAAAAGTAATTCAAGATTATAAATAGCATAGTTTACAATTTCAAAAATAAATTTACTGCATCCTCCCGTTTGCGAAATTCTAAACTCTCCACTCCGAAATTTCAAACGCTGTCACGTGGATAGTAGCCAGGTTTTGTATCGTAAGTATTTTAAAAATCTCTTTTGTAATTTTTCAATCTAACAGACATATGGTTGATACCTAGGGCTCCAAACGATGTTGGCGTATTCTATTTTTGGTCTTTCTGTGGTTTTGAACATACGAATGCAAGTTTGGGTGTTTCTGAAGAGTTTTATATTTCTGATAATGAATTTAGAAATATTGCATTACAATGGCAGAATGTGACTACCAGATACAATGCCTGTATAACCCAGGAAGGTATTTGTCCGATTGTGCAGCTGTTTTTGTATATCATGTTATGTAAAAAACAGAATCTAACAATTCCAAGCTGATTGAAGCATCAATTTTTCACAAAAGGATCAATTTCGTTAAAATTTAAAGGCTTAGGGATTCGTTCATTTATAATGCGGAGACTTTTCCGTTTACGATCTTATGAATTGAGTCCATTCACGTACGCTCTGAATCGATGTACTATTTTCTGTCGCACACGTTCGGACACTCCAAACATGTGCTCTACAGAACAAGCTACTGTAAGCACACGAGATTTTCGTTCTGTTCAATTGGAATCTTATACACCGGATTCATGAAGTAGCCTGCACAAAATGTTAAGCAAGGTGAAATAGGGAGAACGAGTTTGTATTGCATCAAGAGACTGCACTTAAGATCAGCTTTTTTGAAGGAACACAATGAAAATGAAATGCAATATTTTAATCTTCCATCTCAAACATATCAGTTTTCAAGCTATGGGTTTTAAATAGAATATAATTTTTCTAAATCTCGGATTTTCAAGCTCTGATACGTTAGAATGAAAACTAATTTCATTAGTAGGAAGTGGAACGAGAGTAACATAAGTGCTAGAGGTTCTGATAGGTTGTACCCCTAATGTTTATGCAAAACTCATAGCATAAATGTTGTGCATGATAGTGTGTACTTGTTACTGCGTAAAATCTCGGCTATAAATATTTGTTTTTCTCTTTTATATTATCCCTCGAAATTTCAGTATTGAACTTTGTTATATCCGGTATAGGTTTGGTATCTATTGCAAACACAGTTTGTCAAATAGTAACCGTAACCTTTCTAGACTAAGCTAAAAAGGTTTAGTTATGTTATCATAGAAAGGCAATTTATTATGAGAAATGTCCAGCTGTGGATCAACTACACAATAACTCTAGTATAGCTGAGTAAGGCGCAGTAGAGCTCAATTAATACTGAACCCTCCCAAGAGGTTAATTCCATGGAAAACAATATGAACGGCATTTAGGTCACAAGTTGAAAATAGAAAAATGACCGAGACATACAGTGGCATAGTATATTTAAATTGAATGTGCACATATCCTATATACCTAATAAATACTAATTATCCTTGATTCACAAGGAAGTTTTGTTGAATACCTAATTATTTCACAGTTTATAACGCAATATATGGAAAAGAGCTCTATATACCAAAATTACGTATACACAGTAATTTCAACAAGGCTGCCACTGAGAGACATACATTTTCAGCTTTGGTATGTTGTACTTTACATAAAACTCATGTGGGAATAATAACAATGATTAATGTTGAAATTGATACTAATATGACATACATAAGTGGCATTAAGGCTCAGTTAATGGCCCATTGCATAAATGAAGATAATGGGTTATGTCCGTTACAACGGCTACTATGAATATAAATATTTCAACATCTCAGTTATTAATTTCTAAGAAAGATCATCACGACAATAGATTTGTTAAAAGGTAGAATAACAACAAGCCTCCAGGTTCCAAAGCTTATAATAAAAAAAAATATAGTGCACATGGACCACGTTAGTGTTAGAGAGATTTTAAATTTTTAGGATACATTTGTAACGAAGTTTCACTAAATTTGTATACGTATTAAATCAGAGAGCTGTCTCGGGTCTTGGAAAATTCCAATAGCAGATGAAAGACAAGTACCTAGATAAGGGAATGCCTAGGATGGGGGAAGAAAAATTGAAGGAAGCAGGAAAAATATTCCTGAGCTGATCACTCTCCAAAGCAGATCGTATTTATCTTGCACCAAACACCTGTTGTCCATTCTTACCTGGCGTACAAATTTTGAACACAACACCAGATATAAGGTTCATAAAACAAGGCCACATGACATGTTTACTCTGGCCGACTGAGCCCGTTAGATGAAAGAAGATGACTAATAAGGACCTGAATTATTTTCCCCTCATAACGCAGACAGAACCAGCTCACTAAGGATGTAGTTAAGTGTCCAAGATCACCAGGAACTGGTGATATATGACGGGCAGGCGGCGTAAATATACAAGCCAAGATGTCGAGAATCATCATGATACAGCTGCTCGACGTTACGTCAGACAAGAGAAAGGTGGGAGAGAGACATGTGTGTAGGCAATTGTTCAACTCGAAACCCGCGCACATGGTAAATATTATTTCATGAAGGACATGGCCGATTTTCAAGGTAAGATAAAAAGATTCACTATTACATACACAAATGTCACAACATACAATTCTCCAATTGCATAATAGGAAAATCGAGTAAAAATTTCATAAAATTGTTTGGATGTTTCTATATACAGTCCGAATATCCCATAAGGGGTTGATATGCACAGGAGGGTACGGAGGATAAATATAAAGAAATGAAGGGTACTCACCTTGGAATTCCTTCCTGGCCGCACTGACGCTGGTCACTATATTTGCTACGTGTCCAAGCACCGTCGCGAACAACAATAAACCGAACAACAATTGCACTATCACGAACAAGTATTCTCCTTTACTTCTAGGCTTTGGGAGGTCCCCGATAGTGGTCAGAGCCAAAGTACACCAGTAATAACTCTGCAGGTACTGTCTCACTACATCGGCGGCCGCCTCACCGTCCGAGAACACCCAGTTCCGCGAGCCGAAGCCGTCGTTCTTGTGGATGATATGGTAGAGACAGCCATTCCAGTGGAAGATCACTAGCAGGTAGTGGATGAGGCTCGTGGATCTGAAGAGGTTTGGGTAGTTGGTGTGTCTCTCCGTGCGGTCCATGAAGGCCCAGAAGCGGTAGATCTTGACGAGTCTGAAGGACCGGAGGATGGAGTTGAACCCAATCGAGAGGTAGAGGAAGTCTAGCGGGAGGAGGCAGAGACAGTCTATGTAGAACGTGGTGGAGTTCATGTAGTGATGACGGAGTTTGGTGGCGTCTGTCTGCAGCACTCCGTCCTCCAGGTAGCCCGTCCGGAAGTGGAACACGATGTCCACAAGGTAGAGGAAGTCCGCCAGGTAGTCCAGGCAGAACCACACAACGATCGTCTCCCCTGGAAAAAAATTAGGGGATGCATTAATTTGATATCTTATGTACTTAAAATATTCTTACGAATAATTCACACTCCAATATAACAGAATTATGGATCTCCCATAGAACATAATCAGATTGGTTTCCGAAATGATGCTGGTATACGTGGGGCACTCTTCTCCCTAAAATTCATGCTTAGAGTTGGGATTTTAAGGTACTGCTAGGTTAGAATGCAAACTTACTTAGCGAGTAACAAGTCTACACCACCCTGCGCAACGGCTATGCTATGAGATTTGTATAGACATTGGGTGCACGGCGTATAGAACTCCTAGAATTTATGTTGCTGTTCCTACATTATGGAAGAACGGGTTGCACGACACTTCCTACTAACCAAATTGATTTACATTCTAACGTACTGTATCACCACCTAAAAATCCGAGGTCTTGTCATGATGCAGAGATGCAGGAATGTGCATTTGAATGTCTATGCTTGCTTCATAGATGGCAAAAAGCATTTGATTGTGTAGAAAGGAAAAACAATTCTGAGAAAAATATTGTGACGAATGGATGGATAGAAAGATCAAGGGACGGACTATACCGAAACATGAGGACGATCTCCGAAGAGATAAGGCTCAAAAGAGCAAGATTTGCTCAATATTTGATTAGAATGGACATGGAGAAGAGTATGGGAGACAATGGGTAGGACGAGAGGAAAGACGGGACCTAAGCGGGTTTTCTGGAGTGAGATGGAGATTAAGGTGGAAGGGATAGAGAACTTGAGAAATAAATATACCCTAACCGATATACCAAAGCTCAATGGCAGAGAAAGGTACAGGAGTAGGATACAGAAGCGCCAGTGGGGAAGACAAGAGAAAATTATACTGAAGATAACAGCTGAAGAACGGGAGAGAAGGGGAGAGAGAGGATGAAGAAGTTCTGAGAGGAGAAGAAAAGCCAAAACATTAAAGACCTTTCCGTGGTACTACAGAGGCCGTAACGAAAGAAGAAGTAGAAGAGAAAGAAGAGATTGTGTCAGACATGAAGCTGGTGGAGGTTCTGAGATTAACTGGTATTGATCGTAACCTGTACTGGAATCAGATTTCAGATATTAAAACCGATCAAAGATCTCCATAAACGCCTTCACTAAAAAAAAATGTGTCCCTCGGGGTTCTGTATTGTCACCCCTTTTAAGCCTAGAACTCCGCTGCTTATTATTGTAACATGAGCTCTGAAGAGGGAAATTCGTCGAGTCCATTACATAAAATTATTTTAAGGAAAGAAGAAGTAAAGCCAAGCAAGTGGCTGTGCGGCTTGGGTCACGCACTCGGAAGATAGTGGGTTCCAACCCCAATGTCGGCACAGGGTTTCCGTGGTTTCCCCATTTTGACACGAAGCAAATGCTGGGAATGTACCAGTGTCGGTGCGACGTAAAGCAGATTTTAAACAATCACTAAGTGCTTATCAATTTGAAACAGAGTTTTTGATCAATGAAAAGTGTTCCTGTTATGCAGTAAGTTCAACTATTTTGAAATATTCAAAACTACGTCATGCAGTCATATTTTGCAACGAGGTACATTGAAATTACTCTAAATCATCTGTTTCAAGACCATTGACACAGTTTATAAGTTTTTCTGAGTGTGTGTTATATCCATGCCTATTATACTAAGCACAATATTGCTTTCGCTTGCTCAAATTGTTGTACTTCCGTTCTGGTTTTAGCATCTCTGATACGAACGTATCACTGGCGTTTCTTTGTAGATGGCTGATATTTATGGGGTCATTCCAGCTGGATTTTTCTCTCTAGCATAGATTCCGTTGACTGAATAATCTGGTTGAAAATCCCTTTTGAATTTTCAGTTTGTTCTTCCACTTGAGGTATCGCCATTTCCAGTCCAGCTTGCAAAATTAATTAGCTTTAGCCTGTTATGCTCTGTATCGTTAAAATATACGAACAAGGTAGATGTTTAGAAAACAATGACATAATTTAAAAGTGCCATTGTTGACAAAATCACGTTTACCAAAGGATACTAATTTCCCTTGATGGTTGTAAATGCGAGAAACTCACTGTCGGCAGCCTTGAAGATGGTTTTCCATGGTTACTCATTTTCACACCAGGCATATGCTGGGGCTGTACGTTAATTAAGGCCACGGCGGCTTTTGCCCTACTCCTAGCCCTTTCCTATCCTATCGTTACTATAAAGAAGTATCGTTGCGACATAAAACAAATTATAAAAAAGATGGCTATACAAAATATAAAAAGGTTTCCCAAGAGGGTGTTTCACTGAACCCGTACTAACATTTCTAATTTCTTGTCAAGTGCATAACATGACAACTAAAATTATTTTACTATGCTCTTATAAACTTGTAAAGGGATAATTACTCTAAAGAGAAGAATCTGTGACATTTTTAAGGAAAATATCAGTGATTTATAAAGTTGTGGGTTCAACGAACCTCTTTCTTAGGAGTCGTAGGGTTAACTGTTATTCTGAGGCAGTCTTTAAGGAAACGTTGATAGAATATGGCGGGATCGAGTTAAATGGGTGAGATATAAACAACATCAGGTACGTGGATGACACTGTTTCCGTAGAATATGAGTTGTCATAATCTAATGTAAATACAGGGAGTTCCAAAAATACATGACAAAATTTCAGGGTTGGATTCCTCACACATAGGGAAGGAAAAAAGTGTATAAAAACATGGGTTCAGAAATGCGAACTTTCCGAGATATCAGAAGATCTAAGATGCAAAGTTAACAGTTTGGGTCTTTGGGTGAATGATCAGCTTAATGGACTTCGGTTCAGAGAGTCCTGGGTACACTCCCTGATCGAGCAGGGGCTTTAACACCGTACGATTAATTTCCCTGGCTGGATGACAAGGTGTTCCTGTTACTACACACAACACACCTCATCACAGACAATTACAAAGTGAAGAAGGCGGTACGCACCGTTGATCTCCTGGAAGGCGAAGCGGTAGATGATGACCCAGAAGTTATAGAGAAAGGCGAGCGACACAACCATGGACCAATAGTAGCAGAGACGCCCCGCGGGATCGAACACGAACGACCAGTTGGGTGCGCCGCCACGAAAACGAGGGTAGTAGCCCAGTCTTCTTTCCCGAGCGCGGTCTCCACTACCCGAACTGCCTCCCCCGTTGTGGTTTGATGTCGCGCCTCCTGGAGCACACAAGACGCAGTGTCAGTGGTCGCCTTGGCAAGACACATCAATATATTAACATACATCAGAAAAATTTAGAAAGAAACACACAGAAATATATACGAGGGAAAGTCAATAAGAATCTGCAACTATTTATGAGGTATATTTTTGGGCTTATGCCGTGTAATTAATTATAAAAACACACTCAACGCGTTCCGAAAGGAACCTTGCCTCTCTTCAACAGGAGACACAGAGAAATGAAACGACCCATAACAGGTTGCTAGGAGAAAGCAACAATAAACTTGAAATGGTGCCCTAAGATATAAACGGGACGTCATTTTAGCCCCAGATAGAGATAACGAATGGCAACAGTAAAGCATTACGCTCTAATGGTTCTGATAATAGGTAGCCATGATTCACTGAAGTTGTAGCCTGTATCGTGGTGTAAATTATCTGGGTGTTTACGTTTTTCAACCGAATCCCTGATAATTCTTGGGCGATATTGCTTTATACGGGCAAGAACATCCTCTTCTTGGAACAAAACATCATGACCAAGTGTTAAGGCATGATCAGCAACAGCTGATTTATCAGGTTGGTTGAGTCTGATACATCTGGTATGTTCTTTGATGCGAGTACATACCGTTCTTGAAGTCTGCCCAATATAAACCTTGCCACAAGTACAGGGAACTCTGTAGATACCAGGTTGTTGCAATTTAGGCAAACTATCCTTAGTTGGTCGCAGGAGTTGCCTAATCTTAATTGATGTTCCAAAAACAGTTCGTACATGGTACCTACGTAAGATTTTTGCAATACGATCCGTCGTGTTATGTATGTAAGGTAGGTAAGCAGTTCCCTTTACATCTTTTTCCTTAACAGACGTCCGATTATGTGTCGATTTAAGAACTCTTGAGATCAAAACTCTGCTGTAAACGTTGCTCTCAAAGGTGGTTCTCAAGGTGTTGATTTCCTCTCGTAGAGCTGACACTTCACAAATCCTCCTGGCCCTGGTAGTCAGAGTTTTAAGGATATCATGTTTCTGGGCAGGGTGATGGTGAGAATCTGCGTGGAGATATCTATTGGTGTGTGTAGGCTACGATAAACGCTGTGTCCTAAGGATCCATCCTCTTTCGAAATGATAATATAAGAATCTGCAATTTTGCTCTAATTGCCTTTAGGTTGGCTCTATGGCGTTGTTTGTTCACCTGCCGCTAGATTGCACCGTTGTCTACGTATGTGGTAGGTTTCAGCGTTATAAGATCAATACAGCGGCTGGTGAGCATACAACGCCAAAGAGCCAACCTAAAGATAGAGCAAAATTGAAAATACTTACTGACTTTCCCTCGTACATAGAAATATATAATTTGTATGTAATGGTGTTGTGGCTAATATTAAATCACTGTACATCTCAATCTACTGTAATCCACAGTAAATCGTAATGTAAAGGCACTGAGAATATTTAAGTTACCTGTGAATTGTGTTTTATTTAACCATTTCTAATCTTGTAGTTTAACACATTTTCACTGTACGTGTTCACAGGAGCTGCTCGTTTCTGCTGAAACCTACAGTACACATAGTTTTCTAGGAGCGGGCACCGAGTCACCATTGTATTTCTGCCGTTTTCGTGACGTTATTCATTTATTTATTTAATCGGCTCATGGCGACGAAGGGAGAGGAAAGGTCTAGGAGTGGGAAGGAAGCGGCCGATAATCACACTAACCACTACACCACAGAGGCGCAGTAAGTCACCGCACCGCAAAATATATTGCAAGTCGTAGTAATAAGCTACTGGAAAAACTTCACTTGTGTTTGAATTTATATGTAATTTTCTTGTAGTAAACTACTTGGAATGGAATATTTTGTTCATGTGGGTGAATTTCGAAGCGACTGCTTTGTAATTATGTTACGATCCTGTAATGGAGCAAGTTATATTTCGCAAATTTCGTATTCACTTCTTCGGGATTTATTTCGATTATTATGGTGTGTAATTTATACGCCTTTTCTTTTTTGTTTCTTGTTTTAATGTAGCTTCCTTTTTGTTACTCTTTTGTTATTATGCAATTTCCCGATTTGATATAATTGATCGTAATTGCCACTGCCAGAACTGTGGCAGAAACCTCCAGTATTTCTTCGAAAGGGTGAGTGAATATGGACGGGAAGCTACCGTCAGCCTGAGGGTATGTGACGGCCTCTCCTTCTATTGTGCTTTTTGTCTGGTGTCTCTGGGGATTTCCTGGAAGGAGAAACTAGAACGTTGTTTTTCTGGACGCAACCCGAAGATACTAAAATGTTATCATGAAGTAGATAAACGCAGTTACTTTCCATAGAATTGTTTGTCTTGTTGTTAATGATGTGTAATTTATGTTACAAGTTTACTTCGTTGTCTTGATGCTGTGAGTAAACTATCCCACCCGAATATCTCACAGCAATGTATTTAATAATAATAATAATAATAATAATAATAATAATAATAATAATAATAATAATAATAATAATAATAATAATAATAATAATAATAATAATAATAATAATAATAAGTGGGCCCGTGCTGTTCCACAGCATTCCTTATAAATAATGCCCGGATTTACATTGCGGTAGTAGGTTAGATTACAAACTAATTTCGTTAGTAGGAAATATCGGCCACCCGCTCTTCCATAATGTAGAAAGAGTAACATAAATTATAGAGGATCTGATGGACTTTACCCCTACGGTTTATGCAAACCACATAGCATAGTCGTTGTGAAGGTAGACTATACTTGCTTCTCGCTTCTGTAAGTTTGCATTCTAACCTATTAATGCATAAATTTACTCTACTTATAAATAGATCAGATAACTCGTTTTGAAATGCCATTCGCAGTCATATTGTTTTGCTTGCCCTTTTCAATGGTTTTATAAACATATGCAGGTAATATAGTTTATAAAAGTTCTTTCTTTACAATATTCTATGTACTTCGACCATTCGGCCGTATCTGGATCTTTATATATTCAAACAATGTTGCCCGAGATAGTTCAACATACAATAGACAGTGGCTGAATACTGGTTCGGTTAAGTAGACTACCCAGTTTATCAAGAGTTTGTCATACAGAAGGCTAGAAGCCTCCGTGGCTCAGGCGGCAGTTCGTCGGCCTCTCCCCGCTGGGTTCCGTGGTTCAAATCTCGGTCACTCCATGTGAGATTTGTGCTGGACAAAGCGGAGGCGGGACAGGTTTTTCTCAGGCTACCACGGTTTTCCCTGTCATCTTTTATCCAGCAACACTCTCCACTATGATTTCATTTCGTCGGTCAGTCATTAATCATTGCCCCAGAGGAGTGCGACAGGCCTCGGCAGCCGACACAATTCTTATCCTCGCCGCAAGATGGTGGCTTCATTCATTCCATCCCTGACCAGTTCAATGACTGGAAATCAGGTTGTAGGTTTTTATTCACAGAAGTCGAGTGTGTAGGTATGTCGACTGTTTTTTTCTTAGCAGCATGTAAGTTATTAGGAACGTTCTGCCATCTGTTGTGTATATTCAGAAGCTGGAGAAGGTCAGAGAATCAAAGAGTATCTAGCAGAGAATAGTATTCTTCCATCATCAGAGGAAGTGTATACTCTGTGGCTTGACAGATAGTAATCAAACATGGCTGCATGAAAATCACACATATCAGAATATTAATACAAGTGTTAGTTGCTTAGCAACCTGCTAAGTACAGAATGTATTGCGGGTTAGTGTAAGCCTTCGCCTGCAATTGTTGGAGTGATCATTTAATGATTTGATTTTATGATTACTCAAAGTTGGCTGAACTTAGAGACCTATCAATGTCTCATGATTCACCGGCAGGTAATTTAGGACAAAATAGAAGAGAAATGAAGCAAACCGAACGGGAGGATTTGCCGAAGCTGTTTTGAAGACAGGCCAGACGTGGACCGAAGAAAAGAAGAAAGCTCACCTAAGAAGGAGTATTGGGCGACTGTTAAAGATCAAGACCTAAAACGGTTGAAACAGCGTGGTATATAGCTGGCCGGAACGAAAGAATAAAAATATATCCAAACCTCCATTTGTTCACGTAATTCACAAACCATCCACAAGGAGTCCTGTCTAACAAAAGAGATTTCTTTCTTCGTCACTGGCACGGGAGATCAGGATGCGCTTTGGGAAATATTGACCCTTGGTAATCTTCTTACTACTCTACATCCCCAGAGTGCTTGGGGCCACCGTGGAGTGTGTTAAGAGGGACTGAGAAAATAGAGGGTTCCTTGCCACTGAAATGTATATCCTCTCAAGTCGAGATAAGGCAGGCATGTCAAGGTCACGATCACACTGACAGTTCTGTGTGCATGAGAAATAGATGGTACGAGTGCTAGTGCAAGATAGTATCATATAGCATGCAGGGGGTGTACATTACACGTTCGTTACAATGGTACCCTGCACAATGCATTGTATAAATTCTTTCAGTCCTACATTCGTGTCTGTGGTTTAGTGGTTAGTGTGATTAGTTGCCATCCACAGAGACCTTGTTCGATTCCCGGCTCTGCCATGGAATTTGAAAAGTGGCATAAGGAATGGAACGGGTACACTCAGCATCGGGAGGTCAACTGAGTAGAGAAGATTCGATTCCGACATCAGCCATTCTCAAAGAGGTTTTCCATGTTTTCCTACTTTTTCTACAGGGAAATGCCGGTATGGTACGTGACTTAAGAACAAACCCGATTCCTTACCTCTTCTTTGCCTAACACCTTCTAATCTCTCCATCCCGTACAGGGCCCCTGTTCGGCATAGCAGGTGAGGCCACCTGGCCGAGGTACTGGTCCTCCTCTCCACATGTACTCCCGACCAAATATCTCACGCTCCAGGACACTTTCCATGAGGCAGTGGAGGTGAGATCTGGATCCGGGGAGAAAACTCACCCTGGAGGATAAATTGATCCTCAAAAAATAAATGAGTAAGACCATGTGATCAACAGCAGCGCATTCTGTTTGGACTAGCCGTGGAAAGGTATTTTCTTCCTCTCTTGTATAAGTCGAGATCAAAAACTTTCCGTTTGACAGCGTTACTGCAGCGGACATGAAAAGTAGCACGACTCTGATGCGAGTATATTGGCATCTCCATGTGCCGAGGTGTGTGCGTTAAATGCGGCAACGTGAGCTACAGTGACGTTATTACCAAATGCGTCCAAACAGGACCAACGTGCTGTTATTCTGTTCTTGGCTGCCGAGGGACAAACACAGGTGGACATCCATCGGAGATTGAAGACGGTGTATGGCGCAGCATGTTTGTCGAAAACCACCGTTATGGAATGGTCCACCAAGTTCCGTGCGGGTCGCGTTTCGACACAAGACGCAGGTCGATCTGAGAGGCCAGCCTCATCCCTTATGGACAACAACAAGCGGGCGGTGGGTGAGGCTTATAGTCCTGATCTCTCTCCATGAGATTATCACGGCTTCGGTCGCCTCAGAAATCCACAGTTCTAGCCCTTAACGCAAGCAGCTCAGTGTTGAAAACACCCTAGGGATATGAGCTACGAATTTTAGGTAAATAAAGTATAATAAAGTATGAGAATATATTCTTTATTTTTCACTAAAACTTCAAATCATTTCCTTAGCCATCGTTATGCGGTCGATTAGATTAGCAGTTTGTCTTTTTCTACCACTACGGGAGTTAATGTGAGTCAATGCAGAGTTTCACTTAAGCCTTTATAACTACATTCGGTCTGACATTTTTCAAGAAATCAAGAAACATCAGATAGTACTGAACCAAGGAACGCATTATAGAATTAATTATGTAAATAAGTTAATTCGGATAGGACCTGAATTAATAAGAATACAAGTAAAGAAACACGCAATTTTGGGCTTGTTTTTCGGGAACTGCACTTAGACCGGAAGTGATTTTAGAAAATTGTTTTTTTTTTAATTTGATAGAGCTATTTAAGGCCAGCCCCGCGGTGTAGGGGCAGCGTGCCTACCTCTTACCCGTAGGTCCCGGGTTGGATTGCCGGCCAGGTCAGGGATTTTTACCTGGATCTTGAGGGCTGGTTCTAGGTCCACTCAGGCTACGTGATTACAATTGAAGAAGAGCTATCTGACGGTGAGATGGCGGCCCCAGTCTAGAAAGCCAAGAATAACGGCTGAGAGGATCTGTCGTGCTGACCACAAGACACCTCGCAATCTGCAGGCCTTCGGGCTTGATAGGGCCTGTAGTGCCATGGGGTTTGGTTTTAGAACTATCCAAGGCCCTTTAGCCCTTCAACTTTCGACACAATTAAGGAAATTGCTTAATTTTACGTTTTTTTTTAGTATGGGGACCCTACTGTGTCTGCTGAGAAATTTTTTCAAGATTGAAAGACCTGTCGAATGGGGACGTGAAGCAGGCGGTTACGGACTTCTCCACGCAGCAGGTCACGGTGTTTTACCTCACGGGGAATTTGCCTGAATGGCTTCTCGATTCAGGACTGTGCTTCCGTCGAACAGAAACATTTTGATCGACCCTCGTGTATATTGCTTCACTTACAAGCTATATTTATTTGTGGTTTTATTTTCCTGCGTGGTTTGGTAATGCTACGTATTTCTGATAATTCATGGGAATGACGTCGTCACTGACCAATACCAATTTCATATCCGACTCGTTGGCTGAACGGTCAGCGTACTGGCCTTCGGTTCACAGGGTCCTGGGTTCCATTCCCGGTCGGATCTGGGATTTTAACCTTCAATGGTTAATTCCAATGGCTCGGGGGCTGGGTGTTTCTACTGTCCCCAACATCCCAGCAAGTCACACACCACACATAACACTATCCTCCACTACAACACCACGCAGTTACCTACACATGGTAGATGCCGCCCACCCTCATCGGAGGGTGTGCCTTACAAGGGCTGCACTCGGCTAGAAATAGCCACACGAAATTACTACCAATTTCATAGCTAGTCCATCAATTGAGAATAATATCGCCCGCTCTTCACTAGGTTATACATGTAAATGTACTAATGGCGGCGGGATGGTGGGTTTTTGGACATCTCTTCTCAAAAAGGAAGTTTTACATCTCTTCTACTAAGTCATCTACTTATAAAGCTTGTCTGAACAGGTCTGTAATTTTACCACTTTACAAAATAAAAGATACAGTATAAATAAAGGGGGGAGGTGACTGAGACGCCGCAGAGAATAACAAGAAAAAGGAAGAGCCGTTGATGGATTACTGCACCGGTGGGAAAGCTTGCAAGCAATTAAGAGTACTTAGATTGTTTAAGAGTTGTTGTTGTTGTTGGAATTATATCGGATTGTGGAGTTGAGCGAAGTTAACTGTAGCTGTAGAGACATATGGCTCCTTTAAGAGCACGCATAAAACTAGTTGATCGTCACTGGCTCGTAAAAGTCTCTCTTATTATGGATTATTCTTAGGACAGTCTAAGCTACGACTGCTTAACTTTCTTCACGCGCCTCTCAGGGAATACGCGTATAACAAAGCAATACTATCATAGCTCAATTCTCCAGCGACATTAAAATGTAACCAGTACGGGATATTATATCTGTGGCATTCGGACAGAAAATGTTAGTGCAATTTTACTTCTATTTACGTTAACATGACAAGCAATAGCAATTATACCTCCCCGCCATTGTGTAAAGTTTCGAAACTCTTAACTAACTTCTTTTAGAAGATATTACCAGGTCGAAAAACGCAAATAAGTCATACACAAAAAAATGCATACATACCATTGGCGTATGCTGGGTTAAGGCGTGGACTGGTCTTAGCGTAGCCCTTTTCGATAGTTGTTTTAGTGAACGTCATGTCTTAAGCGTTTTGAGCTGTAGTCAATAGCCAACGGAGAAGCCTGCTGTGTTGTCAAGGCTTCAGAAGCTACTGCCCTGGTCTCTGCTACTGTCAATACAATAATCAATTTTTTTTTGCTAGGGGCTTTACGTCGCATCGACACAAATAGGTCTTATGGCGACGATGGGATAGGAAAGGCCTAGGAGTTGGAAGGAAGCGGCCATGGCCTTAATTAAGGTACAGCCCCAGCATTTGCCTGGTGTGAAAATGGGAAACTACGGAAAACCATCTTCAGGGCTGCCGATAGTGGGATTCGAACCTACTATCTCCCGGATGCAAGCTCACAGCCGCCCGCCTCTACGCGCTCGGCCAACTCGCCCGGTAATCAAAAATTTGATCAGTGGAAATGGTAGCCTAAACTTTTAGAAAATTAAAGTCCGGTTATGTGGCTAAATGGGTAGTCCGATGGCCCCGGTTCAATCCTCAGAATCAACACCCTCGTAATCTTTATTCCCTGGCTTGGGGACTAGGTATTTATGACGTGTTCGCCATTCATTTCATTCTCATTAGGTCACCACCAAGCGTATATAAATTCTATGTATTATTATTACTAAAATTTTGAATTTTACAGCGTTACCAGTGCTCGTACGCATCGCTAACTGCTTTACTAGCTTCCTCGAGAGATCAGTGGTGGTGTCCGACCCATGATCACGGGTTCTATTCCAACCAACACTCCTGTAACAGCAGCCGTGCAGTCTCTTCCTACAAGGATGTACAAGTAAACGGGAGTGAAATACCAGCACTCCGTTCTCTATATAATTAAGTGAGAAGTATGAGGTGAGGAAGGATATACGATGAGTAACGCATGGTTGCTGGTTAGCAGGGGCGATCTGACGGAGCGAAGCCTAGCACACCTATCCCCCTCCCCCGCCGGTTCCCGCACCGGAGAGGAACGCAGAGCCTGGGCTGCGATATCAGTCTCCGATGCCTTGCTCTCAGAAATACGTGCGACGTTTCTTCTCAATAATTTCAAGTTCTGTAAATGGAACAATGTGTCAGATGCTTGTATTATAATGTGCTTTAGATTTCTATCGTTCTCATGTGAGGTTTGGGCTTCACCGGTAGCCTTGGTAGCGCTTAATACGCGCCACTGATACGTACATACGCATTGTCAAAATCTGCGAAAATATTCTGGGGGGCTTCAACATGAGGATCTTATTGTAATATATAACGGAGCAATACAACCTCTGCTGCTGTACGGAGCAACTGTATGGATTGCAGCTATGAATATTTACGAAAGAGTGCAAAGGCTTACTGACATCAAAGTCGCAAAAGTTTTCCGGGTTATATTTATCGAAACACTGTGTATCATTACAGGACTGACACCTATTGTTATTAAAGCAGAAAAGTGTGCAAAATTATACCCAGTATGGAAAGAAATGAGACGAGATAATTTAATAGACTTTGCAGTGGGAATTGAACATAGCAGAAAACATCGTAATTAGTGAGATCAACAAATCTGAAAATGACGCCCTTCAAATATTCACAGATGGAAGCAAGAGTGACATCGGTGTGGGTTCAGAAGTAGATATATTTCTGGAAAATAAACTTATACGACATGTAAAATTAAAACTGGATAAATGTTTTTCGAATAATCAGTAAGAAAAGTTGGCAATTATGAAAGCACTTACATATATAAAAATACTGGTATTAAACGAAAATATCCTGTAGAAAGCCAAGATATTCACTGACAGTAAAATAAAAATAAATTCATTAAAATAACTTCAACTACCTTATCCACCAAATCAAAATGAAAGCGAAGATTCTTGCAAGTAAGAAGTGGAAAATCGAGTTCACGTTGATTAAGCCTCACGCTGGAAACTACGATAACGAACTTGCGGCCAAGGAAGCAGCGCACGACACTGAAATTAGTGAGTATTAGAGCAAAATTCCAAAACAGTATTTTGATTAAGGAATTGAGAGATAAGAATATAAGGAAATGGAGGAATGAATGAGATCAAACCACGAAGGGTTCAGTAAAAAAATATTTTTCCCAGTGTAATATTTATTTATTTAACGCCACATTTCACAGCAATGGTAACGTGTCATGGAACGTTAAGAGATTATTTTCATCGTTCTAAAACTTTAGATAGTCCCATATGTCAATGTAATGCCAGTGATCAAACTGTTGGCCATTTATTATTTCATAGTGAATTACTTGAGAGAGAAAGAAGTGTTTTAGTTAAACATATTTTAACCGAGCTCGATAGCTGCAGTCGCTTAAGTGCGGCCAGTATCCAGTATTCGGGAGATAGTAGGTTCGAACCCCACTGTCGGCAGCCCTGAAGATGGTTTTCCGTGGTTTCCCATTTTCACACCAGGCAAATGCTGGGGCTGTACCTTAATTAAGGCCACGGCCGCTTCCTTCCCACTCCTAGGCCTTTCCTATCCCATCGTCGCCATAAGACCTATCTGTGTCGGTGCGACGTAAAGCAAATAGCAAACATATTTTAGGTACAGAGTCATGGCCAGTGAGCAAAAGTAGGTTAATCCAAAATTATTTTCAACAGTTCTTACGTTTATCGAACTCAATTGTATTTGAACAACTGTAAAAAAAAAGATATAATTTTGTTTACATTATTATTTTGTTTCCTTATGTACATCATAAAAGCCATGAAATTGAGAATGTATCTCACACGTAATTAGAAAATTAAGTTACATTTGTAAAATGATTACTCAAGCATGTAGTATTGCTGTCATGTAATGCTGTGAACAAACGGTTTTAAAATATATATATGTATATATATATATATATATATATATATATACATACATATTCACTGTAGACTGTTATGCCTCTCAGCGTTGAGTCTGCAAGCTTCTGTAAAGTTATCAAACACCCCCACATTGCTCCATTTGTAACTAGTTCAGGGCCTCGGCTCTCATGGTGCATGCGCCAGTGCATTGCGCGGTGCAAGGTGCAAAAGACGACTTCGCTAGGTTGACCAGAGTGCAAACCACCACTCCTGGATTTTGAGTAATTTCTACGCTTCTCTCTCTCGCTCCGCCTATTTTTCCCTTACTCCCTTGCTCTTCAGCGCTCCGAGCTAAGTGAAACCGAGCTTAGGCGAGTCAACCCGAGGCAAAACGCTGTTCCGAACTGAGCCGAGTCGGACCGATGCCCGGTTCACAGAACCTCTGCGCCTCGTTTTGCTCGCGTGAGATTTTGGGTGTTTGAGAGGCCCTGGTTTAGATCCTTATATCTTATCTTTAAATCATTGGAAACTGTCTCCAACCATCGTAGTGTATGTTTCCACTTCTCTTACCCTACACAGATGAGTCCATAATTCTCCCACATAACATGTCCTCCTCCATTCACAGGAAAACGACAGTGTATCATAACCTGGTACTGTGTTATTCTTATCCTTCCTTCCTTCCTTCCTGACTCACACTCATTTTATTGTCCTTATTTCTGATACGCACTTTCCTTTCCATCTTCAGCTCTATCCTGTTAGCTTTCGTTTAAGGAAAGTCGCAATGCTGTATCTCGTCAATGTTAAAGTAGCTGAATAAATAAACCGTTTTCTCAGTAGCCACTGAATGTAGAAAGATGATTGTTTAATATGATGTCATCTCATATTTTTGCATACACATCTAGAAAAGCTTTAAAATATATGCTACGAAAAACGTTGAAAATGAAAACCTACAACCTGTTTTCAAGTCATTGACCGGGTCAAGGATGTAATGAATGAAGCAGATATAGGCTGTTAGTACGATGGGGTCGCCACTCCCAAAGTGATTTATTAATGGATGATAGATGCTATGAAATGAGAATGGAGAGTGTTGCTGGAATGAAAGATGACAGGGAAAACCGGTGTACCCTAGAAAAACCTGTCCCGCCTCCGCTTTGTCCAGCACAAATCTCACATGGATTGACCGGGATTTGAACCACGGTATCCAGCGGTTAGAGGCCGACGCGCTGCCGTCTGAGCCACGGAGGCTCTCACGAAAAACGTTATGACTATTAAAATTAATCCTTAATTTAAATTTTTTATGCAGATATTTTATTATAAAAGGAAAATATTCAAGAAATATCAATCAAAGTAGATCCATACTACCACAACAGTATCACAAATATTTGGTAAACATTTCACGGAAATGCACCCAGTAGTTTCTGAGTAAAATGGGTATTTGTTTTGAAAAAGAGATTTTGAGTAAATTACATCTATAAGTTAAAGTTTCGGTAAAGCTCACCTATTGAAGAATATAAGCTTTCAAATTCTCCGTCAAAATAACACTGCATCTTGCGATTTCAACTCAAGCAGGGTGATCAACTAATAAAAGGTATATTTCTCGTCAAAACACACCAAACAACAGCCTTCTAGAGTGAACAGTCCCCGCGATAAGTGTAAATTAGTGATACATTGCGCAAAACATATCTTGAAATTTAAGTGCACCAATATATTAGATCAGTTATTTAAAATAGTAAATATTTGAATGAAACAAGTGCTACATTAAACAGAATAATTCGCACGTTAATAAAATGTCATCATCGCAGGTTGTTCTGCCATCCAGCAGGTCCAATCACGGCAGTGACCTCCATATCTCTCAATCTTGTGCCCTTTTCTTCACTTCTGCATTATCTTCCTTTCTTTATCTAATGCTGTCTAATAACTGATATTGTCTCCTTCCCCTTCCTCTTTTTTCCTTTTATTATCCCTTCCATTTCTACTCGTAATAAAGTATTATGTCTTAGATTATGCCCTATCCAATTTTTCTTCCTATTTTGGATTACGGCCAGCATGCTCCTCACTTCTCCCACTCTCTTCAGAACTTCCTTATTTGATATTTTATCTTCTCTCTTTGCTCCTTCAATTCTTCGCCAAATCCGCATCTCAAATGCCTCTATTCTTCTCTGTTCTTCAAAACATCAAATATCAAAATTTGCCCATTCGGACCTTTATGACTTTCCTTAATTAATTTATTTTAATTTATTGTATTGTTATTTTTATTTCTTTTACCACGTTCGTCCCTGACTCGTCTGATGAACTTGCTGTTTACTTCGCACGCCCATACGGTGGAACAAGAAACATCTTAACTGGAGGTACGATGGTGTCGTTAGAACGCTAGCGCACAGTGAGCTATCTGGTGACGAGCGAGAGTGCCACTTACTACAGACCAACGGTTCAAACCTTTATTATTAGCGAAGTGTTGTTCGTGAACAGACGAGATTTTCTTCTGAGAGTTCTCTGCCAAACGTAAACAATTTCACCTTGTTTCCTGACACAGGAGAAGATTGTCATGTCTGCGATTACTTATTTAATTATGATACACGGCACAGCGGTTATGCTATGAACTTTGCATAACCGTTAGGGGTACGGCCCATTTTTAAACCCCTACAATATATGTTACTCTCTCTACATTATGACAGAGTGGGAAAGGCGATACTTTCTAATAACCACGTAAATTTGCATTTTAATCTATTAATGCACAAAAACCCGGGGCTTATTAATTAGTACTATCAGTTTAGTATATTATTAGCATTAATATAACGCGTAGTTATTAGTTTAGAATATTATTATAGAATAAAATGTTAACGGTATTAATTGTATAATAATGTAAAGTAAGAGCGACATACAATAAGTGGGGTAAAGAAATCCTTTAGTGTGAAAAAATAAATAAATGAATAAATAAATAAATAAATAAATAAATAAATAAATAAATAAATAAATAAATAAATAAATAACTAACTAAATAAATAAATAAATAAATAAATAAATAAATGTGTTAAACCTACGCTCCCGACACCCATCTGTATATTTCCATTTGTCTGCTAGATGCCACACTCCTGTTGAAAAACTCTATATTGAAAACATCATGGGGATATGAGCTACGAATTTTAGGTAAATAAAATATAATTATGTATGAGAATAGATTCTATATTTATTCCTAAGAATTACAAACTTTCCTTAATCATCGTTATCCGGTCGATCAGAGTGGCAGTTTGCCTTCGTCTTTTGTGAGTCAACGCATCGTTTCACTTAAACACCACTACGAACGCTAATGTGAGTTTCGCTTAAGCCATTATAACTACATTCGGTGTGAAGAAAAATCAAAACCGCCTGAGGGTTTTGAACCAAGGAACACATCACAGAATGAATTATGTAAATACATTAATTTGGCTATGATTTGAATCAACAAGTAAACGAGTAAAGAACAAGGCTGTTTTTCCGGAACTGCAAATAGGCCGGAAGTGATTTTCTAAATTTGATTTTACTTTTGTAGCTTGGTAGAGCTACCCAAGACACATACTTTGAAACCTTTCCGGGCTCCTTATACCTTCAACTTTTGGCACAATTTAGGAAAATCCTTCATTTAGTTTTTCGTAGTATGATGACCCCTACTTTGTCAACTAAGATATGTTTTCAACATGCTGTTGTGATATATGCCTTACCCTCGTATAACTCACCTTCAATGTACACACAAACCCTATGGATACCCACGACAAACAGTGTATCAATAGGTCCAATATATACCTGTTAGGAACTTGCAGAACACCATGTACTTACCCTTCTTTCCATCGACTGTATGTATTTGGTGCTGTAGTATTGTAAACACTGGTCGACAATGAGATGCGTACTCACCTGTTCCTCCCGGACCGCCCCACGTAGTTCGATCAGACCAGCGGCCCTGCACGGGCGGATCACTGCCACAGCCCGCCGACGCCAGAGTCACTGATGTGGGCAGCTTCAGCCGCCCCCTGAGGTCCCGACGCCGTGCCTTGCGGGACAAGTCCAGCTCGGAGGCGGCGCTCGAGACGGCGGCGGCTCTGTTCACGTAGGCGGCAGCTAACGAGTCACGTGATGATGAGAAGTAGCGCTGTCAACAGAAAAACACAACACGCTCACATAGAAAGCAATCTCCACTTTAATATCCTCAGGATTTTTTGTACAGTAACAAGTTGTAGTACAAGTTGATACAGAGTGGTATTAGGAACTCTTCTCACATCTCATACACGGGAACTACCTACCGGCCGACAAAACCTACCACAATTCCGCAGTAAATTAATAATAATAATAATAATAATAATAATAATAATAATAATAATACATATGAATCAATTGACAGAAAGAGGCTCTTAAAACTTTAGGAGGAATTCGGAGTATATGGGCGATGATGGTGGTGGTAAAATGAAAACAGGCAACATTCCAATAAAAGAAAAATGGACAAACAAGCAGGGTCTACAAGTGGACTGTCTCGCTTTTGCTGATGGTCTAGCATTATTAGCAGAAAATAAAGATTAGAAAAAAATCCACAGTTCTATCCGTTCAGGCAAGCAACTCAATGTTGTAAACATCGTAGGGATATGAGCTACGAATTTTAGGTAAATTAAATATGACGAAGTATGAGAATACATTATTTATTCCTAATAATTACAATCCTTTCCCTACAGTAATCATTGTTATCCGGTCGATAAGATTAGCAGTTTGGGAAGTTTGCCTTTTTATACCACTACGAACTCTAATGTGAATTTCACAAAAGACTTTCTAACTACATTCAGTGTGGACATTTTTCAAAAAATAAAAAAAACGTCTTAATTAGAGGAAGAATTTTGTAAATAAGTTAGTTTGGCTGGGATTTCAATAACAAAGAAAACGACTAAAGAAACACGCGATTTTACACCGTCTTCCCTCATCTGCATTTAGGCTGGATGTGATTTTCGAAATTTTTTTCTTTTGCTTGATAGATCTATCCAAGACTCAAAATTTGAAATCTTTCCGAACGCGTTAGCACTTCAACTTTCGGAACAACTGAGAAAATTGCTTAACCCTCGAACCGGTAGCTGACGATAGATCGGCAGGTCCACTTAACCAGTAAATAAAGCTAGAAGATGTTGTGAATATTTCTGTTAAATGGCAGCATTCACCCAGGCATGTTTTCTCTTTAGAATGTGGAAGGTTTCGTTGTTAAATACATCCATTTTTGTACGATATCTTTGAAATAATTGAAGATCGCATTTCGCAGAGCTTTGAAACAGGTGTGGATTTTGTTGTGACTTCCTTTCATTGTTTACTGTGTGTTATGCACACACGAAGGCTACATTTTCGGATTTAAATGATGAAGGTATTGTAATTGAATTAAATGCATCTGGAAACTCAAGGCCTTCTCCAGCAGAATGGAGGTGTTGTGCTACCTGACGTAGGTTATGAACGCCCACCGGTTAGAGCTTTATCAAATACCGTAATTTTTTGAATAATTCCTGAAGTATTCACACTATTCACTTAAAATTTGCGTACCTATAATCGTAATTAATTTCTCTACAATATGTATATTTTAAATATTTTATGAAAAAGAGATTCGTCATTTATATTTGATGTCTAAGTGAAAAATATTTCTTGATTTTTTGAGGGTGCATTTAACGCGGTGGAAAATAAAAATACTATTACATTGAAGGTAAATGCAAACCACTTTTCAAATAGTCCAGTTCATGCTGAATGTTTTGGTGTATTATATGTGCATATTCTGTGAATAATACATCTGTCAAAGTGACATACATCAGGTACTGCAAATTTGTGGTGCATACCCACCGGTTAGAGCTATTTCAACTACCGGTTCGAGGGTTAATTGTACGTTTCTCGTAGTATGGAGGCCCATACTTTGCTAAGAAATCTTTTCGACATTGAAATGGTTGAAAAACTGCAAGACATAGCATAAAACGCAGGATTCATGGTCGAATATGAAGAAGCCGAGTATATACAAGACAGGCGCGATAATGAAAAGCTCCTGAGAATAAAATTTTGAGAAATTAAGAGAGTTGATTTGGTGAATGGATACAAGCAAAGGGGTTTTATAAGGAAGTGAATAAAGAAAGATCTAGGAGGAAGGAACCAGCATATAGACTAACACAAAACAGATACAATAACAGAGTGGTCTCATACAAAACAAAAACAAAACAAAACAAAACAAAAATTTTGCTTTACGTCCCACTAACTACTTTTAAGGTTTTCGGAGACGCCGTAGTGCCGGAATTTAGTCCCGCAGGAGTTCTTTTACGTGCTCGTGAATCCACCGACTCGAGGCTGACGTATTTGAGCACTTTCAGATACCACCGGACTGAGCCAGGATCGAACCTGACAAGTTGGAGTCAGAGGGCCAGCGCCCCAACCGTCTGAGCTACTCAGCCCGGCCTTTGACATTATACAACAGTTGTCAAGACAGAGGCAATGTATAGCTCAGACTGCCTGGTACTGTATAAGAAAATGGAAACTGACGAGTGAGAAGAGGAAGAAAGAAAGAAAGAAAGAAAAAATAATCTACTGTAAGAAAGATGCTAGGGCCAGTTGAAAGAAAATACCATACTTGGCGGAAGAGACATGCAGGGAAGATTACAGACACAACGCCCAAGATAAGATTGAAATTTTATTGACAACTTAGCAGAGTGCGCGAGAATTAGCTGACAAGAAGAATTTTCAAGTAAGGAAGACCATTAAATGGGCTAAGGAGATAAGAAAAAATATGGAAATCGTCACTATCAGACCTATCTGTATCGGTGCGACGTAAAACAAATAGTAAAAAGATATTGGAAATACTGGGGCGGTACAACTGAGATCCGAAACCGAGCCGTATTTCTAGCTAATGTTGATGCATTCAGATGGTTTGACGAAGTACATAAAATAGAACCATGTGGTCAGAAGAGAGGGAAAGGCATCTCAGTGAAAGGATGAAAAAATTCAGGGGGGATAAGAAGAGACGATACGTTAAACCACTTGTTTTTGGCTGTCCATGTAAGTAATAATGATGTTAATAATACACCACCCCGAAAGTTAAGTTCTTAGGAGAAATTTAGGAAACTTTTGATATTAGTACAGGGGTCAGGCAACGAGATGGCTTATCTCCATTGCCGTTCAAACTTGTGCTAGAGAAAGTAGTCCAAACAAAAGGGATTAATATCTGAAAGCTAGTTCAAGGTAAAATTCACATAATAGATTGGCCTTCGCAGATGATCTGGTAAATCTGTACAATAGGTAAGAAGAAATTCAGTCCCTGGAAAATCTTCAGTGCAACTGCGTATGAGAAAACCCGATACATGAAAGCAACTTCTCGATACTCAGACAAAATAACCTCTGGTAACTCAGTTTGGTGAAATCCTTCAAGTAAATAATTTCAAATCCTTAGGGAAAACCATCCGAGCATCCGGATTAAATCGTGAAGTAAACAAAGAGAGAATTTCTCAGTTACAAAAGGGCTACAAAATAACACGGAACAGGTACAAAAAATATCCCGAAACGTTAAATTAAAACACTATAACACTGTAATCAAGACTGAAGCATTATACTCATCAGAAACCATGATCACTCGAGGAAGGTTACTAATTTAAAATTTAGAAAAATAGTGTGCACAGAAAAGTTGTGAGTGAAGAGGAGGTCTCCAGAATTCTGAGAAAATATCCGACACTATTAGAAAAACAGGCGACTGAAATCTGATGGCCATATTCAAAGAAAGGAAAATTAATGATTTAGTAAACACATTTAATTATACCTCCTCGCTAAAAGTCAAGAATAATTGGATAATTAAAATTGGAAAAGACCTTCAAGAAATCAGCGTAGCAGGTGAAATTATATGGGACAGCTTTAGAACATTAGTGAACAAAAATCATTTTGCTGAAGAAGGCAATACTTCATGGACGGAAGAACGGAAGAACGGAAGTAAAAAAGAGCGAGAGGATGAACAGATTCTAGGAAGAGGAGAAAGCAAATTTATTTGCTAAATAAGTTGAATCGCCCTCTTTAGGTGGGCACTGCGTTTTGAAATAATAAAGTAGTAAGAATTGAATGCATTCGATTTTCAGATGACATGGCGGTTCTAGCAGAAACTGTGAAAATGATGAATGCTATCTTGGAAAAGTTGAACTGATTCTATAAGAAGTTAGGCATGAAGATTATAGGGAAAAGACCAAGGAATGATAATGGGGTCAAAGAAGGACTCAGCAGCTGAAATAATACTTTCGGGGGAGGAGATCGAACAAGTGTCAAAATTCAAATATTTGGGAAGCATAATCAGAAGTGACCTTTATTGCTTGGACGAAGTGAAGACTAGAATTTCAATGGCCAAGGAAGCATTTATTAAACAAAGGACCTTAAGAAGAAGTTAGTGAAGTGATTTGTGTGGAGTGTGGCGCTTTATGGGGCTGAGACTTGGACGTTGAGAAAACAGGAAGAAAGAAGACTAGAAGCATTTGAAATGTGGATCTGGCGGAAGATGGAGAAAGTCAGCTGGCAGGAAAAAGTATGGAATGAGGAAGTATTAAAAAGTGTGGGTGACGGAAGAAGAACGATATTGGAATTCATTCAAAGACGGAAGAAAAACTGGTTAGGCCACTGCTTGCGACGAAATTGTTTAATAACCGAAGCATTGGAAGGGAAGATACCAGGGAAATTGCAGAGAGGAAGGAAGAGGTATCAGTTAGTGGAGAGTGTAAAGGTGAATAGAAGCTATTGGAAGACAAAGAGAATGGCTGAAGACAGAGCAGCGTGGAGAATTCATGTGAAGACCTGCCGATAGGCAGACCAGTGATTATGATGATGAATAATGATATTGCCGCCTCTGTGGTGCAGAGGTTAGCATGATTCCACCCCTGGAACGGGTTCCACTCAGCCTCGGGAGGTCAAGTCAGTAGAAGGGGGGTCGATTCCCACCTCAGCCATACTCGAAGTGGTTTTCCGTGGATTCCCATTTTTCCTCCAGGATGATACTTAAGTTACTTCCTTGTCTATCCCTTCCAATCCTCCCATCCCCCACAAGGCCCCTGTTCAGCATTGCAGTTGAGGCTACCTGGGCAAAGTTACTGATCCTCCTCCAGAGTTGTATCCCCGAACCAAAATCTCAGGCTCCAGGACACTGGCCTGGAGGTGGCAGAGGTGGGATCCCTCACTGACCTGGACTGTAAATCACTCTCTCAGATGTCATTCTCCTCTTACGGAGAGCGTAGACCTACTACAAGATATTGTTGAAATGCTAGTCCGAAAGAACTTGGAAGTTAATTTTGTCATGGCAGCGTGAGAGAGAAGAGTGAACCACTACACTTTAAATCGGACATTTATATATTTAAAAAATAGCGTTAGGGAAAAACGGATGAGGGGATTTGAATTTTTAAAATTGAAAATTCATTATTATTATTTTTTTTTTTTTTGGAACATTTGTATAAAGTACAGTGGGGAAAGGCTCCGGGTGAATACAGCATTCCAAACCTTGCGAGCGCGCATGTGAAGTGGGAGTCAACAGCGTGCTCTCATGTGGGTCAGGCAGGTCGTTACTGCCGGAGTAGTCGGTGGGGGCGTTGGATATCTAAGACATTTCTTAATCCTGACCGGATTAGCGTCGGTGAAGATTGGCAGAGTGTTGAAGCGCAGATGAAGTTCAGTTACTCCCAGCTGCAGTAGCTCTTAATACCCTACTATCAGTCCCGGGAGCTATAAATTGGAAGGTGGAGGAAATGGCCTGCCATTACATATCCCTAGATTGCGAGAGCCTTTACGGCGAAACATGACAATCAAGGAATGAGGTGGGCGTTTCACGACAAAGTGGAAGATTACCATATTGATTGCCTGAAGACAACACACAAGCATTCGGTGTTACATGAAGTTATTCACAAAGCCAGGTTAGTGCCTTTTGCTGAGCTCCGCACTGCTTCGACGTGGATAGTGTCAGGATTCCTCTTCCTTCCTTAGTTCTTTCTTTCTTTCTTTCTTTCTTTCTTTATTTATTTATTTATTTCTTCCTTTCTATCTTTCCTAATCTGTTTACCCTCCAGTGCTGGTTTTCCCTCGGACTCAGCGAGGGATCCCACCTCTATCGCCTCAAGGCAGTGTCCTGGGGTGTGAGGCATTTGGTAGGGGATACAACTGGGAATGAGGACTAGTACCTCACCCAGTGGCTTCGGAAGGGATCGACAAGGAGAGGGAAGGAAGAGACCGTGGCCTTAAGTTAGGTGCCATCTCTGCATTTGCCTAGACGAGAAGTTGAAACCACGGATATCCACTTTGAGGATGGCTGAGGTGGGAATAGAACCCACCTCTACTCACTTGACCTCCCGAGGCTGAGAGGTCCCCGTCCCAGCCCTCGTTCCACTTTTCAAATTTCGTGGCTGAGCCGGGAATCGAACCCGCGCCTCCGGGGGGGGGGGGCGTCAGCTAATTATGCTAACCACTACACCCCAGATGGATTGTACTTCCATTGATAAAAATATTAATGAGTTTCTATATTGTGTATATGTCGGCCCAGCTGTGTACGGGAAGCGTGCCTGCCCCTTAGCTGGAGGCCCCTAGTTCGATTCCCGGCCAGGTCAGGGTCCACTCAGCCTACGGGATTACAATTGCGGAACTATCTGACAATGCATAATAGTAATGTTATTTCCTTTGCCGAGGTACCAGAATTTCATCCCGCAGGAGTTCTTTTACGTGCCAATAAATCTACCGACACGAAGCTGACGTATTTTAGTACCTTCAAATGCCACCAGACTGAGCAAGGTTTGAATCCGCCAAGCTGCCTCAACCGTCTGAGCCACCCAGCCCGACAAATCTGACAGTGAGCCAGGCCGCGATCTAGAAAGCCAAGGATAATGGCCGAGAGGAGTTGTACTGACTGCAGGCCTTGGGAATGAGCAGCGGTCGCTTGGTAGACAATGACCCTTCGGGGCTGTTGTGCCACAGGATTTGGATTTTATGTTGCGAACATTGTTATTTTATCCGAGTCTGCAGAAGATCTGTAGAAAACAGTCATTGTGCGAGTAATACCTCGTATCCTACACAACTCTCCCATCCATTATTTTCCGTAAGACTGGTCAAGCCTCCCAGCCACATAAGGATATGCAATCCATCAGAACAATGTTCGTTGTATTCATTTTCTTGTGCTAACGTGTAAAGGAAAATTAACATTAAATACAGTCAATTATAGAAGTGCGTAAATACGTCATGCAAACATATGAAGGTCGATCAAATACACTGACTGACAGAGCAAATGCAACACCAAGAAGGAGTGGTTCGAACGGGATGAAAGTTGGGGAAAAAACAGAGACGGCACGGACGAATAATTGATGTTTATTTCAAACCGATATGCAGGTTACACAATGCGCACGGCATCGACTCAGTAGGATGTAGGACCACCGCGAGCGGCGATGCACGCAGAAACACGTCGAGGTACAGAGTCAATAAGAGTGCGGATGGTGTGCTGAGGGATGGTTCTCCATTCTCTGTCAACCATTTTCCACAGTTGGTCGTCCGTACGAGGCTGGGGCAGAGTTTGAAAACGGCGTCCAATGAGATCCCACACGTGTTCGATTGGTGAGAGATCCGGAGAGTACGCTGGCCACGGAAGCATCTGTACACCTCGTAGAGCCTGTTGGGAGATGCGAGCAGTGTGTGGGCGGGCATTATCCTGGTGAAACAGAGCATTGGGCAGCCCCTGAAGGTACGGGAGTGCCACCGGCCGCAGCACATGCTGCACGTAGCGGTGGGCATTTAACGTGCCTTGAATACGCACTAGAGGTGACGTGGAATCATACGCTATAGCGCCCCAAGCCATGATGCCGCGTTGTCTAGCGGTAGGGCGCTCCACAGTTACTGCCTTATTTGACCTTTCTCCACGCCGACGCCACACTCGTCTGCGGTGACTATCACTAACAGAACAGAGGCGTGACTCATCGGAGAACACGACGTTCCGCCATTCCCTCATCCAAGTCGCTCTAGCCCGGCACCATGCCAGGCGTGCACGTCTATGCTGTGGAGTCAATGGTAGTCTTCTGAGCGGACGCCGGGAGTGCAGGCCTCCTTCAACCAATCGACGGGAAATTGTTCTGGTCGATATTGGAACAGCCAGGGTGTCTTGCACATGCTGAAGAATGGCGGTTGACGTGGCGTGCGGGGCTGCCACCGCTTGGCGGCGGATGCGCCGATCCTCGCGTGCTGACGTCACTCGGGCTGCGCCTGGACCCCTCGTACGTGCCACATGTCCCTGCGCCAACCATCTTCGCCACAGGCGCTGCACCGTGGACACATCCCTATGGGTATCGGCTGCGATTTGACGAAGCGACCAACCTGCCCTTCTCAGCCCGATCACCATACCCCTCGTAAAGTCGTCTGTCTGCTGGAAATGCCTCCGTTGACGGCGGCCTGGCATTCTTAGCTATACACGTGTCCTGTGACACACGACAACACGTTCTACAATGACTGTCGTCTGAGAAATCACGGTACGAAGTGGGCCATTCGCCAACGCCGTGTCCCATTTATCGTTCGCTACGTGCGCAGCACAGCGGCGCATTTCACATCATGAGCATACCTCAGTGACGTCAGTCTACCCTGCAATTGGCATAAAGTTCTGACCACTCCTTCTTGGTGTTGCATTTGCTCTGTCAGTCAGTGTATAAAGGTGATTTTTGTTTCTGAACATCAACAGTTGGTAGGACTAGCCCCGCGGTTCTTCTATGCTTAGGCGGGACCGTTAGGAGCAACAGGTCGGGAAGGAAGGACATTGTTCTGATGGACTGCATATTCTTATGTGGCTGGGAGGCGTGACGAGTCTTATGGAAAATAATGGATAGAAAACGTGTTCCGGGACACGAGGTATTACTCGCGCAGTGACCAAATCCTGAATGGTATTGACAGAGTCTTGGGGGAAGAAAAACAAGACGAAAACAACCAGTTCCGAAATAAAAGTAAAGGAGTGCAGTCCAACGAAGTCAGGCAATGTCAGAAATATTAGATTAGGAACTGAAGTCTTAAAGGAGGTATACAAATATTGTTACTTCGGCAGCAAAATAACTAACGATGGGAGAAGTAAGGAGGACATAACATGCAGACTAGCAAAAGCAAGGAAGAGCTTCCTTAAGAAAATAAATTTGCTCACTTCGAATATTGACAGAGGAATTAGATGTTTCTGAAGACTTTCGTCTGAAGCGTGACATTGTATGGGAACACGGACAATAACTGGGCTATAAAGAAAGAGAATAGAAGCATTTGAAATGCGGTGTTACAGAAGAATGCCGAGGGTGAGATAGGTAGACAGAATACTGAATGGAATTGATGAAAGGAGACCGATTTGGCTAAATTTGACGAGAAGAATGGATAGAATGATAAGACACATTTTGAGACAACCAGGCAGGATTTGTTCAGTTCGTTTTTGAGTAAATTGTAGGCGGTAAGAACAAAAGGGGTAGACCACGGTATGAATGTGACAAACAGATTACAACAGATGTAGGATGTAGTAGTTATGTAGAGATGAAAAGGTTAGCACAGGACAGGGTTGCATTTGATCCTCAACAGGTCACGGATGGTCTAGATGCCGCTAAAGAGGCATACTAGGGAAATGAGAAGTGATGGAGTTCGACGTTGCTATCTTCATCGAGGCAGAAGTTGCTACTAAATATCAGTCTGCTGATCTCACTGAAGGACATGCACCACCTGACACCGTAGCGACATTTGCACGCCATTCATAACCGGGACTGGTTGCATAAAGAATGGTATTACTAGCATCGCTCATACCTCGGTCACTTTCATATTGTCAAAGCCACGGATGAGACTGAGACACATGAATTAAGGTAACATATTCATTCTAGCCTATACCAGAAGACACTAGATCTCGCCAGCAAAGGCAAGCTATTTGTCTTTATGTCCAGCAAACAACTTCTATGTCTTTCAAAGTCTCCGAAGTGAAGGCAATCTTGTACTACCTCGGAACACTTACTTGCGATTTAACAGCAAGGCATCCTCAGTTGGAATCACAATCGTTGCCTGAGTCATTCGTACTCTACATAAAACTGCCCTGGCTATGTCTAGATGACAAGAGTCAGGTTCAGCCACAATCTTGTTTTGCTTTTCTTTTCTATATTTCAGGAACGGCTGATATTTTAACTGCCATCAAATCAGTAAAAAATAGTGACAAATTTGTTTGACACTAATTAAGAATTTTATTCATCAAAGAACCACACTAAATATTAATTACAGTTTGCAATACATAAAAATTAAGTTAAAACTTTGCTACCGAGACATCCCATGGAGGTCAGCATAAAGACTGATGAGTATAGCCCTGGTGTTTGGAGAGTAATAGGTTAGAACGCAAATTAATCGATCAGTAGAAAGGGTTGTCCAGCCCGCTTTTCCGTAATGTATTGAGAGTAGCATAACTTCTAGGGGTTCCGATAAGCCGAGCCCCTAATGTTTCTGCGAATCTCCCAGCAGAACTGTAGTCCGGCCTAGCCTCTGCTTGCTCCTAGCTTCAGTAAGTTTGCATTCTAAATTATTAATGCCTAAACAGCCATGCGCTATTTATGAGATGTGGCGCGTAGAATTAAGAGTCAGGAAAGGTGCAATGTGGTATTGGTTGGTGCATCCAAAGAGATACAAAATATGGAATAATTTCCGTCCCAACCGTATCAATCTAGTTGTTACGAAGTTAGGACGGCAAGTTCTCCCTTACACTTAACTACTGCCTACGAGATGTAAATGATTAAAATTACACAATTAGAGTAATAAGGACAATAGTAAAAGGTCATGATAAAATGAAATAATGTAGCACTAATAATAGCAAAAGTTTGGGACAGTAATAGTAGAAATTATGATAAATCACTACATATAATGTGCACATAATAATAAAAATCCTCCTCCTCTTCCTCCTTTCCCATTATCCAGCTTCTGCATGGTAGGGGTATGTATGACATTTCTCCACCTTTCTCTCTCCTTCCATCATTCATCTTCCATCATTTTGCCCCAGTCCAGGTTTCTTCTTCTTCTTGCACTCCTCTTTACCGAAATTATTTACCTTGTTCTAGTTCTCCCTCTATCTCTGCTTCCCTCGAACTTCATCTCCATAATCTGCTTTGGTATTCTTTCTTTTCTGCTCCATCCTCTTTACATAATAAAACCATCGTAATTTACTCCTAACAATTCCCTCGTTTATGTTTTCCATTCCGACCTCCTTTCTCACATCTTCGTTTCCCAATCTCTCTTTCATATCATGTTTCTTAGGTATTTCATTTCACTGGCTTGAATTGTTCTTTCCTCTCTACTGCCATTGTCCACATCTCAGCTACACAAGTCAGTATAGGTAGAGCCCTGCACGGATATCCGCGAAGCTTTGGGAGTAGCATAAATTCTGTGGGTTAAGATCAGCCGGGCCCCTGACATTTATGCAAATCTCTTAGCAGAACCGTTGTCCGGGCTGTTAGACGCTTCAGTATGTTTGCATTCTAATGCCTGAACACCCAGACGTTTTTCATGAGATATGGCACGTAGGATTACGAGTCAGGAAAGGTGCAATGTGGCATTGGTTGGTGCAACCAAAGAAATTAAAAAATGGAATAATTTCCGCTCCAAGCGCTCAAACGAATCAAACAGATGCAAACTGTGTGGCAGTGTGTATGCTCTTGCTGATACTTTCTAAGTAATTAAGTTTATTGATTTTAAATCAGGTATTATACTCTTATTTTGGTTACGATTAGGCGACCCTTGACGGCGATATGGAGAACGGTGATATATAAAGAGCCTTGCGACTATAAAGCCGTAAATCTGACCTAATCCTAACTGACTCTTGCCCGCAATTAGTGGAAGGAAGGAACAAAGTTTACGAAAGTGAACAGCTCAGTATGTCTTTTTACTTGTCGCAAGATGAAACTCCTCATAAACCTGTGACTGTAGGGGTTCTGGTGCCAATTGTCAGACATATTATATTATCTTAACAGAGCTATCTGTTTCAGTACCTTGGGTATAATATACTGTAGTTAAATATTTACAATATCCGCGGATAACCATTCGCGGATGCGGATAATATTTTCTATATTCGCGCAGGGCTCTAAATATGGGTATATAATACATTTTGTACAGTATCACTTTACACCTCCTTGATACTTCCTTATTCAGGACTCTTGTAGAATGCGTTGTCCTGTTGCACCCGCTTGATAAACTCCATGTGTGCATGACATTATACAACGAAAGTAATCACTTTAAAAATCACAATTGTAATAATAAAAACAAGTCACCTACAAAATTCTTTCCAGAACTCCAACTGGATCTGCAACTCTGGGAATACCAATGATGATTCAGAAAAGGAAGATCATGTGCGAAAAGAAAAATATTAACCAGAATAATTCCGTAAAATATTTTCAGAACAAATTAATAGACTATCTGTCGGCTTCAAAAGAAGCAGATCGTGAATTGTGCTTATGATAGCAGAAGAAGTATAATAAAAGGTAATTCGCCCAGCAAGTGGCCACATGGCAGCTGCCAGCTTGCATTCGGGAGATAGTGGGTTCGAACCCCACTGTCGAGACCTTAAAGTGGTTTTCTGTGGTTTCCCATTTTCACACCAGGCAAATGCTGGGGTTATACATTCATTAGCTATTCCCTGTCCCCTTGTCGCCAAAAGACGCATGTGTATCGGTGCGACGTAAAGAAAGTTGTAGAAAAATCGATACACGTGAATTTAGGAAGGGATAAGATGTGGCGATTTTAATGCTCATACAAGTCTATTGAGGCCTTCGGTTCGGAGGGTCCCGTGTTCAATTCCCGGCTGGATCGGGGATTTTAATGGCGTGTGATTAATTATTCTGGCTCGGGGACTGGGTGTTTTTGTTTGTCCCAACACTTTCATCTTCATATTCAGACAACGCCCTATACTACCAACCACTAAAGTAACACGCAATAGTGATTACATCCCCGCGATCCCACAGATACGCGAAGAGTGGTAGTAGAAGAAGAAAAAGAAGATGAATTTTAATGCTCATGCAAACTAATCTATGACAGCTACGGATACTATGATGAAATGTAAAAATATGAATCCAGAAATAATGTTTAAACTCTGTCCAATAATGTTATTTTACACTAGTCATGAATATGCCCTCACCTGCCATGCTGAGCAGCGTCTGAACCATGGCAGCAGCACTGTCGATAATGGTCGGTATCGTTAAGAAGAGTGCACGCTTACAATCACAGCGCTCGTGGTCATGCCCCTCTGGGACAATCTCACACAACGATAAATTAGGTCCAGCAACGTAACCTGCAGTGCAATGTAGCAAACAGAGATACGCAGTGCAGTGACGTCACATTCCCAGTGGCCTTGGATGGAGCAGAATATCTCCCTCTTTTATGTATTTTATCTTTCTTTCTTTCTTTCTTTCTTTCTTTCTTTCTTTCTTTCTTTCATTCTTCCTTCCTTTCTTTCTTCTTAATCCTTTTACCCTCCAGGGTTTACCTCTCAGTGGCGACAATTTTTGGTGGAAAAGCATTTCCTGCCCCACACCCACCCCCAGCCCATGATCTTATGGAAGCAGAGTGCCATTACCCACCACAAAAATTCTCATCCCAGATGTTAAGTCCCCTTGTAACATGGAGTGTCCGCCTCTGAGGTGCAGTGCCCAGTGTGATTAGCTGCCACTCCCGGAGGTCCGGGTCGATTCCTGACCCTAACACGAAGTTTCAAAAGTGGTTCGAGGGCTGGAATGGGATCCACTTAGCCTCGGGAAGTCAACTTAGTAGAAGGGATTTCGATTTCCACCTCAGACATCCTCGAAATGGTTTTCCGTGGTTTCCCATTTCTCCTCCAGGCAAATGCCGGGATGGTACCTAACTTAAGGCCACGGCCGCTTCCTTCCCTCTTCCTCGTCTATTCTTTCCAATCTCCCCATCGCCTACAAGGACCCTGTTCATCATAGTATGTAAAGCCGCCTGGGTGAGGTACTGGTGCTCCACCCCTGTTTTTCCCCTGATCCAATGTCTCACGCTCCAGGACACTGTCCTTGAGGCGGTAGAGGTGGGATACCTCGCTGAGTCCGACCAAAACTGGAGAGTAAAACGATTAAGAAATAAAGAAAGAAGGAAAGAAAGAAAGAAAGAATGAAAGAAAGAAAGAAAGAAAACGTAAGGCGTTAAATATAGAGAAGGTAGATGGTTTTATATAAAGAAATGAGATTAGGAGTAGGGCAATCCTTGAGAGAACTACATTTCCCAATGGAGACTCTTCAGGCGGTAGAGCTTTTCATATTTCTTACCATGAAATGCATCATACACGGTACGGTAATAGGGTGGGCGAGTTACCGTGCGATTATAGGCGCGCAGCTGTGAGCTTGCCTCCGCGAGATAGTGGGTTCGAATCCCACTGTCAATAGCCCTGAATATGGTTTTCCGTGGTTTACCATTTTCATATCAGGAAAATGCTGGGTCTGTACCTTAATGCCACGACCGCTTCCTTACCACTCCTAGCCCTTTCTTGTCCCATCGTCGCCATAAGACATTTTTCCCCGTTCCCACTTCTAATTCACCTCCCTGCCACCTCTACCGCTTCAAGGGCGATTAACGGCTAAAACTTTGTGGATAAAACACTATATTTGTATTCTATGTTGACCTGTTGAACCTAGGAATTATAGGAATTATTTTTTAAAAAAGCAACTTTTGACAAGCCCCGTTGCCTTTATTAGCGGAAATATGCACACAATATCGCCCGCCGCGGCAAACCGTTTTCTCGTAGCACCACAGCAATTAGTGCGTACTATGCATGTGCTGTGAGGAAGGGTATTGGGGGTATATTTTGTTGTCAAGATCATGGACACTGAGTTCTGATTCACCTGATTGCCGCGCGCATTCCTCAGTATGGCAGTCTCTTTATTGTCTGTTAGTTTCTTTGTGTGTAGTCAAATACTAAATGATTTTAATTGTATAATCACGTCGTACTACTGTTTAATTGTAATACGTGTGTATATTGTTCCTTTGGTGAAAGTGTTATTGTATATTATTGAATAAAAAGTATCAAAAATCTATTATTACCGCATTTAAGTTGGCAAACTGGTCGAAATTCGCACAGAGAGCATAAAAATACCATTCTGTAGCTTTCTTTCTTTTTTTCAGTTTGATGCATATACCCCCGTCCCCTATACTGGAGCCAACGGCCGTAGCCGTGTTGAAACACCGGATTCCGTGAGATCTCCCAAGTTAAGCAACATTGGGCGTGGTCAGGAGTTGGATGGGTTACCACGCGCTGTTGGCCGGCGGGGGGGTAAGGAAATGGAGGAGCGGAAAGGAACTGGCCACCCTACCGCACGTAAACTCCGGCTCAGGAACACCTCTGCGGAGGTTCGGACCTGCCATCGGGCAGAATAACCCTTACCTTACCTATACTGGAGAGGGTCTTTGTCAGGGGATGGGAAAATTGGAAGGGATATACAAGGAAGAGGGAAGGAAGTCGCCGTGGCCTTAAGTTAGGTACCATCCAGACATTTGCCTGGAGGATAAATGGGAAACCACAGAAAACCACTTCGATGATGTCCGAGATGGGAATCGAACCCCACTCTACTCAGTTGACCTCCCCAGGCTGACTGGATTCCGATCCAGCCGTCGTACCACTTTTCAAATTTCGTGGTAGAGCCGGGGACCGAACCAGAGCCTCCGGGGGTGGCAGCTAATCACACTAACCACTACACCACAGAGGCGGACCTTTCCTGTATTACTGGTAGAAAATTGCCAACTCACCTAATTCATCTACTCTTAAGAGTTTCTGATCCGTATTAACATGGATTTGGAGCAACGGGGGCCGGAGGTCAATCTGGAATTAGAATCATCAGATCGCCGACACCATTGTAACCATGGCAACCAGTTGTATACTAGGTAAGTAGCGACATCTTCTCACTGTGCACTTTCTTCTTGTAACTAACAGCTTGAGAAAACCTCCACGACAGAGAGACATGTTTATGTTCATTTGATTTTCGCAAAGGGAAAAGTGTTTATTTTACTTAGAGGTCGTGAGTTTCTTTGTTCCTCCACCACAATGTTCTACACATCATTTTTCAGTAAACTACCTGCAAACTGTTTGTGGTCTGCCAGTATCTCCTTTCTCACCGCTTTCGAAGGAAGTTCGCAGACTTCGTAGGCCACGGTTTTCTCTTAACATCGTAACAACTAACGCCTCTGTGGTGCTTGGGTAATGATTAAAAGACCCACATACAACACAAAGTTATCTCACTGCTCGTAAATAAAAGCGCAGAACAAGTCTTATTTTCGCACATACAATTTTGACCACGCTGTCTTGGCTTACATTTACGATATTTATTGCTGTTTTCGACTCACTGTTCCGCACCTTTCTCGCAGTACATAGACAACATATTTCCCGATTATACCAAGGCGCTTCAAGAAATAATGTAACAAGAGCTTAGACGGAAAAAAGTTTATTCTACAGTTATGCACAAGAGATGGTGATACAGATACGTTTCAAAAGCATTGATGCGTTTTTCATTGCTTGAACCAAGAGTCCAGCTTCCACATACATATATGAAAACAGAGCATATACACGGAGTCTCAAAATGACATCCGAAACTTTTATTTTCAGACACCCTGTATAGCAAAGGAACATGCCGATTCGTAGCTGCAGTTTGAGATATGATCTTACCAAGACTTTCTTCCCGGTAAGGAATTTTTCTCTGGCCTGCTCAATTCTATATTTTATCTCTCGTTTGGAGTCATTCAACACCGTGTCAAAGTATTTGAAGGAGGACACTTCCTGAACTATATTACTCGAAAACGGATATACTTTGGTTCTTCAAGGGTTGTTTTAGATCAAAAATGAAAATAGATATACCCCTATGTACTGGACAGAAAGTTAACTTAAGTAGTTTTCGCATAGTCCAGTAGTTGGAACTACAAAGCCTTCATTGAAGAACTGTCACAGATATTGCCGCCAGTTTGTTTCTCCGTTTCCATGTGCCCATCCTTTGTGATCATAAGCTATTCAAAGAGTAGTCGGTAAAATCCATCAAAGTAATAAACTACTGTATGAATTGAGAGATGTTACGGTACTGGAGGAATAGACCCCCAAAAGAGGTTGGGTAAACGGGGAATTTTTCGAATACATGAACTTCAAAGGAAATTCTAAATTGAACCCTGTACAGAGTATCTGCTGTTGTATATGTTTTTAATTTGCTTTAGGTCGCACCGAGACAGAGAGGTCTTTCAGTGACGATGGGACAGTAAAAGGCTAGGAGCGGTAAGGAAGAGGGTGTGGCCTTAATAAAGGTACAGTCACAGCATTTTCTTGCTGTGAAAACGGGAAACGACGGAAAACCATCTTCAGAGCTGCGCGTGTGGTAAATTGTACCTTTTTCACTAAATTGATGTAAGACTTGGATTATAATTGAATGTTAAAAATTCTATTTAAATTACTCTTCCTTTCTTTCTTTAAAATTTGTTATTTCTCATGTGAAAACTTATGTTCCTATCCTAAATATAACGCCCTTTATTCCTTGCCATACAGTTGGCAATTCCATACGACAACAGTGTCATCCACATATCTGATGTTAATAATTTTCCCATTTATCTTTATTCCGCCATATTCTGTAACCATTTCCTTAAGATTGCCTCAGAATAAATATTAAACAGAGGAAGTGACAGTACAGAACCTTGAGGGACACCTTTTCTGATATGTATCTGGTCACATTATTCACTGAGATATACAGAAATTCAACCAATAATGCAAGGTTACCAGTTTTCTGTGATACCAGTTTTTTACTCTGAAATATGTATGTAAGAATATGTAAAAGTCCTATCATACTGACTTGCTGGACTCCCCTCTCAATTACAAATCATTCAAGGATCACATAACACTTCACCTACTTTGATTCTGCGAGTTCTATTCTCTAGAAATTTAGCCACCCATTCAACCACACTTTTGTCTAGTCGTACTGCCCTCACTTTCGTTAGTAATCTATAATTATCTACCGAATCAAAAGCCTCGCTTAGGTCAATAGCGACAACAGTGTCATCCGCATATCTGATGTTAATAACGTTCGCATTTATCTCGATCCCGCGATATTCTGTCAGCGTTTCCTTAAAGATCACCCCTGAATAAATATATAACAAAGAACGTGATAATACAGAACCCTGAGGGACACCTCTTCTGATTAATGCCATTTCTTAAATTCCTTGATAGGTTTTGGCATCTGTAATCTGATTGGAGTAATGTGTCCTGAATGTTTCGCCTGCTTTCTTGTTGTATCCTGTACATCAAGTTAAATACTCGCAGACGAGGACTGAAAATGTTTTGGAATCACAGTCTTCTATGGTTTCATATATCTGTATTTGGTGAGGCCAGAGAGAATTGTAAACATCCCGCCAGTGCGGGTCCCAATGAGAGACATCACATTATTACATCCCAATTCTCTATTTTAATGGTCGCAATTAGGCAGAGATATGGCAATAAAAACAACGGACTTTTTATTATCACAGATACGTTAAAATGTTTGTGTGTCCGTCAGTAATTACACTCTGTTCATCGCAGTCCATTAGCTGCTGAATGAAGCTTGAAATTAGTCCAATCACGTGTGACTACGGAAAATTGTTACATTGGGGTGGTTCTTATAACCTTACTTCATTTGAATCAACGAAAGAAAACTTTTTTCAATGCTTGTTTCTGATTCAAGTCACTGAAGGGATTAAGATACCAAAGGATACATTCTCTCCATCAGATATATTATTTCAGTAGTATAGATCCCTTTTGCGGCGCTCACAAGTAACCGATCATGGCAAATTAGCTTTCAAAAGAAAGAGAATAGACATTACCGGTGACGAATTGCACTCTCATTTCATAAATGTCGATTATTTCTTTAAACGATGACTTTAAAAAATTGAACGAAGTGTGCGATTTGCAAATACTGCTGCTGTAGGAAGATACGCGCAATCATTGCTTACCCATTTCCCATTTTGGCCGCTGGAAGGCCTGTTTTATACATGCTGTAGTTATCAGTTGTCGTCTATTCCTTTAAACTGTTAAACTTTAATTCTTTTACAAGGTTTCCTTCTCTCATTTCGCATGGATTTGAGATCTGTAAATCAGTGAGTTGAGTACTCAGACAGTATAACCGATGAGTGTTAATGCATTCGGGAAAGTGTGCTTTATAAACATGCGAGATTTCTCGCATGGGTCCTCTAGTCCTTTCTAAATTAGTATAATATGAGAAAGAGAACCCACAAGGGATAGGTAACCCAGAACAAGGGGCAGAATAGGCACAGGAAGAAATCCCACAGAAATAAGATGACGCTACTGACCTAGTATTCATAGACGAACACTGTCCGGAAAATATACCCAGGGCCTTCAATCAAGAGAGAAGCACGCTACCTCTACATCACAGGGCTGGCTAATAATAATAATAATAATAATAATAATAATAATAATAATAATAATAATAATAATAAATTTAAATTTGTTCTCAATTCTATTCATTTTTGTAGTTTTCACTATGTTAAGTATCACAGTATTTGATTAGTATGTGGTTAAGTGGAAGAGAGGGCCTCGAGCCCTAACTTCGCCACTGAAAAAGGCATTAAATAATAATAATAATAATAATAATAATAATAATAATAATAATAATAATAATAACAGTAAATATCATATGAAAAACTCAGTACATGGAATGAGCCTCTCGGGTTCTAGATGGGCAAACAATGATGACTAAATTTGGACAAATTTCTCAAGTAAATAAATTCAAATACCCTGGGAGAAATCATTCAACCTTCTGGATTAAATCGTGAAGCAAATAAGTAGAGAATTACTAAATTACAGAAAACATATCGAAACACTTGGAACAAAATTATATAAGTTACATCATTGTCTTGGAAAACAAAACTAAAACATTATAATACAATAATAAAACCTGAAGCATTATACGCATCCGAAACCTTCATCAGTGGCGGTAGATTAGTCATAAGAGATACCGGTATAGAAAAGCAAGAAAGAAAAATTTTACGGAAAATTTTTGGTCCGGTCTACACAGAGGGAGTATGGATGAAAAGGAAATCTCATGAAATTTATTGCCATACTGAAAAAATCTCAGACACTATCAGGAAAAGGAGGTTGAAATTCTCAGAATGAACAATGATAGACTGACCAAAAGATTTCTAAGTCTTGCCCTCACACTGAAAGTCAAGAACAACTAGCTAAATGAAATAGAATCAGATCTTATAAAATCAACATCAACCAGGAAATTGTGAGGAACCTATCTGATTACGGAACACCGATTAATAATCATTGTTTCGCGGAGCGAAAAGCTAGAACTAATAAAACCCGGACAGAAGATCGTAGGAAGTATTTGAGTCAGAGGATGAAGAGATTTTGGGAAAAGAAAAAAGCAAAATAAACAGCTCAATAAGTTCAAGCATGCTCCTCAGTTGTGCATAACGATGTGAAAAAATAAAATAAGTAGTATGACATTCAACGTCTTCCATTTTCTTACAATTCATGAGACTTTCCATTCTTTTGTAGATGCACTAATTTTTCTTTCTATTTATCGTAACAGTCTCTCCTGTGGGTGGAGTGAAAGGTTGAATGTCGTAAGAGGGGGAAAAACCAATGAATCTATACTTAAATACCTCCAGAACAAAATCGTGCTGCTACCCTACCCAGTTCACGAATTAAGTGATCAAAATGCGGGTTATATATACTGGAACCATACTCTAATTTGTGCAACCGTATACTTCGAAAACAAACCCCCGCAGTCACGCAAGTCGCCTTTATCTTCTTCCGAATACGTAAATGCCGTGCCTGACCGCAGTAAAATAGGTTTCAGACAGGAATTTCAGCTACACCCTTTGACGCCAAAGCAGTTGTAACGAGACAGAAACGCTAGGACACCTGCTGGGATTCTGCAGGAGCACGGAACTACTGCGTAACAATCGTCTTCATCGAATAAGGACATCAGTTGTTGAAGTGGATGGAAGGTGCACGAAGAAGTTCACTGCGTCTCTACCGGAAGAATGCGCACAGTAAGAAGAGGACACTACTGACTTAGACGAGCACTTGTTGCCATGGTTACAATTGTGTCTAGAAATCCTTCTGCTTCAAAATGCCATATCAGATCCCGTCTGGCGTTCGCGATCATTGTGGCAAAGCCTTTCAACTTTGTCAATTCAAACCCATTCTTTGATGTTTATTAAGACTCTGTCTTCGATAGTCGAAATTACTAACCATAAAGTAATTTGATATTCAAAAGGGACTATTAATGTATCTTATGAATAAAATGTATACTTTCAGGTTTTAAACGGCATTAGAATGGAATCAAAACAGGTTTCCTTACAGACCACATTGAGTACAGTTGCAGCTCAGAGCTGTATTTTGACGTCTATGGATCTGCGTACTTTTGAGAAAGCTGCATACAACTGTCCAAAGCGAATCACCATCAACGGTGTCGTATGCCCTAAATCCATATGAGCTCTGCGGAGAGGTTTGGAATTTAATCCAAGCTTTTGGCACGCATTCTAAAGATTAGAAATTCTATAATACCACCTCCTCTACCCTGCCGGTCAACGTTCTTATGGTAAGAATATTTTCAACGAACATGACTCGAAACCGCTAACCACGGTGACGCGTTGACGACCATTATGATGGTCAGCATCGCATTGTTCTTCTAACCCATAACTGGTACCAGTTTAAGGGTCGGTTCTACCATCTGCTGGTAAAGTGGCTGGCAGCTGCCCGGGAGGTAAACTACCTGGGGGTGTAAAGCAGTTGGTACTTTGGCTTGCGTGCAACCACCTCCGCGCAAGCCCTAGGTAGCTACCCGGAGCTAGACACCGATATACGAAGTTGGCTAGACTGATTTTCAGCGACTTCTCGCTTTCGAGTGTCGTGCTACCTATCTTCAGATGCAAGAAACTCATTTCGATTGTCTTATTTCCCTGTGCTTGCGTTTGCTGATTATCACCGAAAAGCCTAATAAGGGGAATCTTAAGAGGTATGGACAACGATTTATGTCAAGCTTTCGTGACTTTAATCTATGATCTTCAATATCAATACCTAATTGGGATTAAAATTTTGAGATTACATTTTATTACGCCCGTTATAACCTGTCATGTAAGGCAGCGTTTCTGAAAAGCATTCTCGCAGTAGATTGGTCAAGTCGCTCGCTCCATAATAGAAGGTACGCAGGTTTTCATCGTATTTCTAATTTACATTTTAAAATGTATTTTCGTTCCCTGCCGTTGTTCTTAACTCTATTTTACGCGCTTCCATATACGTATATACACACATCTTCTTTACGGACATATTGCCTTTGAGCATTCTATCTGCAGGCTTCTGTGAATTGATTAAGTATCTCCACGATGGTCTATTTGCAAATAGTTCTATGACCTCGTTTAGTTCCACATGCTTCCATTTATTGATAAAGCATTTCATTCTAATGTTTAACTTTATGAAGATAAAGTTGGAAGGTACTGTAAATGTAAAGAACTAATCGGGATAAATATCCATTCATAGGAAGAGGATTTCGGGAATGGAATAGTTTCCAAATTCTTCGAAATAATTTACTAGAAGACTATGTAAAGAACTAATAGGGAATCTGCTACCTGGGTGACAGTCCTATGTGCTATTAATCATAAGATCACTTTCTATAAGTAGCATACATATAAAGCAATTTCCTAGTAGACATAATGAAAACCTACAACCTGTTTTCCAGTCATTAACCGGGTCAGGGATGGAATGAATGAAGCATATATAGGCTGTTAGTACGATGGGGTCGCCACTCCCAAAGTGATGTATTAATGACTAATAGATGCTATGAAATGAGACTGGAGAGTATTGCTGGAATGAAAGATGACAGGGAAAACCGGAGTACCCGGAGAAAAACCTGTCCCGCCTCCGCTTTGTCCAGCACAAATCTCACATGGAGTGACCGGGATTTGAACCACGGTATCCAGCGGTGAGAGGCCGACGCGCTGCCGTCTGAGCCACGGAGGCTCCTAGTAGACATAATATTGTGATTAAGTGTTTCAATGAAATATATTATTAACAAAAGTACGTATGAACAGTCCGCCTCTGTGGTGTAGTGGTTAGCGTAATTAGCTGCCACCCCTGGAGGCCCGGGTTCGATTCCCGGCTCCGCCACGAAATTTGAAAAGTGGTACGAGGGCTGGAACGGGGTCCACTAAGCCTCGGGAGGTCAATTGAGTAGAGGTGGGTTCGATTCCCACCTCAGCCATCCTGGAAGTTTTTTCCGTGGTTTCCCACTTCTCCTCCAGGCGAATGCCGGGATGGTACCTAACATAAGGCCACGGCCGCTTCCTTCCCTCTTCCTTGTCTATCCCTTCCAATCTCCGCATCCCTCCACAAGGCCCCTGTTCGGCATAGTAGGTGAGACCGCCTGGGCGAGGGACTGGTCATTCTCCCCAGTTGTATCCCCGACCAAGAGTCTGAAGCTCCAGGACACTGCCCTTGATGCGGTAGAGGTGGGATCCCTCGCTGTGTCAGAGGGAAAAGCCGACCCTGGAGGGTAAACAGATGATGATGATGATGATGATGATGATGATGATGATGATGATGATGATGATGAAATGATTTCCAAATAGATTTTGATTTTATATCCTTTTAAAGTTTTTTAACGACTTATAAAATGTGTTCCCTAAGCTACCAATACGAGAGGATGGTGTGACCGTTGCAAGACATTGGAAGCATTAATGTTCAAGATCCTGCAATACAATATCGGCCACTGTTACAGTCTGTGTCTGTTAGGTCAACAGCCTAGAGGCTGGTTGGATCCTCAAATAGCACCACCAAAGGTTATGCGGTTAAAAGGAAACCCCAAAAACCAATGGCAGCACCAAAATGAGGCATACTAGGCAAGATGAGGAGTGAGGTAGTTTGCCATTGCTTTCCTCACTGGGTCAGAAAGTACTATTGCAGCACGACTGACCCTGTGAGCAGCCCCTTTCATAACACTCAGCTGCACTAGCCGCGCTCTGAATGTCATTACTCAGCACTACCGATACCCCAGCAGCTTCCATATTGTCACAACCATGGAAGTTGACTGGGACTTCGGTGGAAGCTACACTTTACCCTGGCCTGTGCCAAGAGATGGATGCAAAAGTACTGTATCCATCAAGAAATGACAGCAGGCAGACTGTTACTGTATCATGCTTTTTTCAGTATACTATGCTAATTTAAGTTGTATGTCACCAGAAATACAGCTAATAATGTTCAACTCTTAAAACTTGCCCGGCAGGTAAAGTCTTATCGGGCCCTCAAAGTGGCCGATAAATTACGCGCCGGGTAACGACGATTTATGCTGCCGATAGCGCTACCTGGGGGTGGTCGAACGGAAACATCCTTTTACGCGGAGGGCAAATTACGCGCTACTTTACCAGTAGGAGGTAGAACCGGCCCTAAGTCTCTCAAATATATCTCTGGAAGACAACAGAAGCCAGGATGTACGTAGTTCGACATCATAGCTGGGTATCTACGTCATCATGGAGAATATGCGACAAGTAGTTCGCTGTTAGGAACGATTTTTCTTTACAAAAATTAAAAGTCTTTGTCGTGAGAGGTTCACTGTATCATTCTTGTAAAGAAGACATAACACTCTATAGCTGTTGAAAACTTCTCGTTTTCTCAATATCGCTGTGAATGACGGAGAGAATTAGGGATTTTATATACAGGGTCTTTAATAAAGAATGAACCGATTTCATCAAGCTATATTTTCCCAACAGTCAGTAGTACAAAATTAAACCTAAGATACACGTGCTTGACTGATGTTCAAGTTTAGTCCTACAAGTGTTCAATATGACCACCACCAGCAGCACGTACCACATCAAGGCGATATGACAATTCTTCCCAAACGCGTTGCAGCATATCACGATCCATTGAGTAGATCACACGTGTTATCCGCTCTTGAAGGTCATCCAGTGTAATGAGTAGTGGTGGAGAATAAACTTCGTTGATGACGTATCCCAACAGGAAGAAATCGCAAGGAGTGGTGTCTGGGGATCTGGGAGACCACGCGAGTAGAGCACGATTCGTAGCAGTGTTGAATGGACTTGTGGGGTGGTGCGGGGATGGGAGGGGAGGAAGGCGAGGAGCAATCTACCGACTACTAATAGAAATGTGAGGCCACGCCCTTTGTAACGACATGTGACTCGTTCCGCTTCGTGGCTTGAGTACGGCAAAATAAGCCTTCGAAATCGGTTCATTCTTTATGAAAGACCCAACACCTATTCGACCTTGTATTTGTGTTTTAGGATCAAGTAAAGATCGTGTAGAGTGGAGAAGAATAGAACACGCCCCTCCCCCAGTTTCGGGTCACCTGTGTTGTATATGTATTGTATGCTGGGTATTCAGCCCAAAGGCTGGTTTGATCCTCAACAGCTCCGCCATGAATTGTCATAGACGGCCTAGGCGTCACTGAAGAGGCATACTAAGGAAATAAGGAGTGAGGTCGTTTCCCGTTGCTTTCCTCACTAAGCCAGAAATTGCTATTACTTATCAGTCTGCCAAGCCCACTAAAATGCATGCATAACCGACCCTATGAGCAACGTTTTCATACCATTTATAACAGGGACTGGCTGCACAAGGAATAGCATTACTGATGGTGATGATGATGTTTTAAGGGGCCTAAAAGCTAGGTCATCGGCCCGTAATGGTACGAGATGTAACGAGACAATACGATAATTAAAATTTTAAAGTATATCCACTGACTAGAATTTAAAATAAATGATGAAAAATAATTATGAGATTAAAATAATACCGCCGCAAATACATAACGGGGGGGGGGGGGGGCGTTCACCCTTCAGTAGGCAGGAGTGCGCTACCACACCATGGCCGATCCGAAGACGGCATAATACCACTGCTTCTCTCCGAGAAGTCCGAAACGAAGTCTTCCATAAGTTCGTAGTTCCTTTTATCGCTCTCAGCTTATTCGGGAGAGTGGTGGCCTGCCACTCCATCTGCCAATGGGATATAACCAGATGTCTCTGGTGAGAGCGAATATCAAATAGCATTGCTAGGATCGCTTAGTCACTATCATAATATTGTCAAAGCCAATCAATCAGACAAGTCAACGAAAGTTACAAATTTATTCTAGCCCACGCCAGAAGACAGTGCACTGTAAACTCTAAGTCTCACCGGCAAAGGCATTTGCTTATCTATTATTACATATGACATATTACAGTTGAACTTATTAACCATTTCCACCCAACTTCTAAATTGTAGTACCGTATTTACGCGAATAATACCCGCATATTTTTAAACATTTCAGGCACGAAATTGGGATGCGGGTTTTATTTGCGTCAATGGTGGCATTAATTTCTTTAAAATGAGCCCTCCTAAAGTTAGGGTGCGGGGATTATTCGCGTAATTACAGCATTTTTTAAATTTATTTATTTATTTATTTATTTATTTATTTATTTATTTATTTATTTATTTATTTATTTATTTATTTATTTATTTAATTAATTTATTTATTTATTTATTTCCTAGACGTTAGGTGTTGTTAGCAGAGAATGAAAGTGTTCTACATGGAATTCTAGAAGACTTGAATGCAACGTGTGAACAATACGGAATGAAAATTGATAAGAACAAGGCAAAGAGTATAGTGATAAGTACACGAAGGAAAAAGGCAAACGTCAAGATAAACCAGAAGGATATTGAACAAGCGTCACCTTTCAAATATCTAGCAAGCGTAATAACGAACGATATGAGAAGCAGTAGGGAGGTAAGAACTCGCACTGTCATCGCTAAAGAAGCCTTCATTCAGCAGAAAGAAGAGACTCATGTGTGGACGCTTGGACTTGTGGTAATTAATTAATTTCGTGTGGCTCTTTCTAGCCGAGTGCAGCCCTTGTAAGGCACACCCTCCGATGAGTATGGGCGGCATCTGCCATGTGTAGGTAACTGCGTGTTACTTATTTATTTACTTTTTGCAAGTTGCTTTACGTCGCACCGACACAGATAGGTCTTATGGCGACGATGGAAGGAAGGGTTAGGAGTGGGAAGGAAGCGGCCGTGGCCTTAATTAAGATACAACCCCAGCATTTGCCTGGTGTGAAAATGGGAAACCACGGGAAACCATTTTCAGGGCTGCCGACAGTGGGGTTCGAACCTACTATCTCCCGAATACTGGATGCTGGCCGCACTTAAGCGACTGCAGCTATCGAGCTCGGTACTGCGTGTTATTGGGGTGGAGGATAGTGTTATGTGTAGTGTGTGAGTTGCAGGGATGTTGGGGACAGCACAAGCACTCTGTCCCGGAGCCAAGGGAATTAACCATTTTATGGTTAAAATCTGCGACCAGACTGGGAATCGAACCCCGGACCTACTGAACCAATGACCAGCACGCTAACAATTTAGCCATGAAGCTGGACACGTCAAAAATGCAAGGCGTTGATTGCTCGGACCACTACACATCAATGTATGCTTTTGTAGTGAAAACTTGAAATGATGGCACAAACTGTACTTCTGGCTATTGTAAATGGCAATAGTCGACAGGTTTTTTGCACTGTAAAGATGCCTGAAACGTGAATCGCATGGAGATTCCATCGCACAAAACCTTACGGAAACAGGTGAACAATGAGTCGGTTGGCGAAGTAATCAACAAAGTTCAAAAGCGAGAAAGACCATCACATATATATAATTTCAGTAGTATACTGTAGATCCCTTTAGCGGCGCTCACATGTAAGCGATCGTGACAGATGAGCATTCAAAATAAAGAAAATAGACATTAGCAGTGACGATTTGCAATCTCATTTTAAAAATATCGATAATTTCTTTAAAAAATGAGTTTGAAAAATTGTACGAAGTGTGCGATTTGCAAATACTGTTGCTGTAGGAAAATATGCACCATCATTTTGTCCACTTCCCATGTTGGCTGCTGGGACGCCTGTTTTATGTCTTTATAATATGCTGTAATTATCAATTAAGAAAAGGATGACAGTAAAACCAAAACTACATCCGGTACATTCGTCAGTATAATAATGCACTTGCACTTGCTTCCGTTCAAGCGGATACCATAAATGTTAAAAAATCAAAATCAAAGTGGTAAGTAGGACTCTCTAATATTGTACTGATCTGTGTATTCCTTATTTCACCACTAATTCACCACGGGGCTACTCCAACACATAATTTATGAACATGCGAGATTTCTCGCACGGGTCCCCTAGACTACTTCTGATGTTAAAGAACATTTGAATGGCAAACTTCATATCATCAACAACCTATCTGGAAAACAACATAAAGACTGCTGTCTGTTCCTACAAAACGTGTTCGAGAAAACCCAGTCTGCATCCAGAAAACTGTTTCGAAAATTACCACACATTGAAAAACTATAAGAATAACTTTTGCTTTCTAACTGCAAGTATATAACACGTAACACAACTATACTTTGTGTTAGATAGTTTTGTAGTGTTCGCTGGTTCCCCGTGGTTTACCATTTTCACACCAGGCAAATGCTGGCTGGATCTGTACCTTAAGTAAGGTCACGGCTGCTTCTCATTGCGATGCCCAGGCAAATCTACGGCACGCAGAGGTCTGGAATTTTTAACATAGGCGTATTGTTCGATGAATATTTATACAGATAAACATCTGTTTTCATTATATATTTATTTTACTTGTAATCGTTTCAATAATTTATTTACTTATTTCTTAAAATTATTTAAGCTCTGCCCCATTGCTACACTGAGGCAAAACGCTGATAATTTCACGGTCGAATAGGCCTACGAGCTTAAATGTTTTTAACAGTTGCACTCAATAAAATTAAATTAATCTGGGAATTTGATTTCTGATGCTTGTTATTTGCCCGATATTCATTTCATTCAATAAACTGTTTGGGAATACCAAGATTTCACTGTGCAGGCAATAAAACTTGAACCGCATTTTCTTTCAAGTAACTCAATCTCATATTTTTTTAATTCAGTAGAAACGTAGGACAGATAAACCAGGAATAGTAAACAGAGTAAGTTGACCGTGCAGTTAGGGGCGCGCAGTTGTAAGCTTCCATTCGGGAGATAGTGGGTTCGAAACCCCACTGTCGGCAACCCTGTATATGCTTTTCGGTGGTTTCCCATTCTCACACCAGGCAAATGATGGGGCTGCATCTTAATTAAAGTCGCGCCCGCTTCCTTCCCACTTCTGGCCGTTTACTCTCCTATCGTCGCCATAAGACATATCTGTGCGTTGCGTCGTAAAACAGATCATAATATAAGCATCCTATTTATACGCGATGCCTGATAAAATAAATAACTATATGATTACATGATATTCCAACAGCCAACATTAACAACGGAGTTGGCTGTAACGAAACAATACGTTTATTCTATACACTGTACATATGATACACAGTACTCGTGTGTTATTTATCATTTTTTTTAATTTCACATGTATTCACATTTTTAATCAGTGATCTATTCGTTATCTCATCAAGAGTTTAAAAACCAATTCAATTGAATACACAATCCCCTCTCCTCCTTTCTGTGTCCTGATATCTGACAGGAGTTTGTATAATCCCTAACAAAGTTTGATAGCATCACTGATTTACACTACAGTGAGAAATTCAGTGCTGACAACTGCACGGCTCTGTAGATAACTAACAAAGATAAATTTTATATAACAGCTCTAGCAAACTGTTATCAAATATTTGGTTTAAAAATGCGGATTTAAGATTCAGCACAGTCAATTGAATCTCATCTTTAAGACAGGGTGGTAAGCAAAATCTCCTTCTAAATTCTTCAAAAATCTCAGTGTAGCACCTCGAGCCCCCCAGTAGGAGATTATAAATCATAAACAACTTTACACATAAGCCATGGAGAGAGCCAATTGTGTCTCGCTTATGAGATCATTTCCTAACCTGCCGCCAGCATTGCCAACCTCCGAAAATTGAAGGACTTGAAAAGTAATCAATTCAATTAAGGTACAGTCATAGCGTTTTCCTGGTGTGAAAATGGGGAAACCATGGAAAACCATATTCAGGGCTGCCGAAATTGAGGTTCGAGCCCACTATCTCCCAGATGCAAGCTCACAGCTGCGCGCCCCTAACCACACAGCCAACTCGTCCGGTTACTTTCTTTCCAGCCTCCAGTGTCTCCCATTAAAGATTCTCTATCATTGTCAGACTCAGTAGCTCAGACGGTTGAGTGCTGGCCTTCTGAACTCAAGTTTCCGGTTCGATCCCGGCTCAGTCCGGTGGTATTTGAAAGTGCTCAAATGCGTCAGCCTCGTATCAGTAGATTTCTTGGCACGTAAAAGAACTCCTGCGAAACAAAATGTTGGCAACACCGCGTCTTCGAGAACCATAAAAGTAGTAAATTGGACGTGAAACCTGTAGCATTATTATAATAATTACAATAATGATGGCAATGAAAATAAATCAGTACCTTCAAGAATTCAGAAAATGGAGATTGCTTTCCAGGACACAAAGAATGTTTATAACAAAAATTATTGTCCTGGAACAGTAAACTAGGGTCTGCCTGGCCCAGGTGGTAAAGGCGTGCTCGGTTCGCCCGGAAAGACGTGGGTTTTGAATCCCTGTCAGGAAGTCGTAAAATTTAAGAAGCGACATTTCCACTTCCGAAGGTGAACATGACCCTGAGGTTCACTCAGCCTACACCAAAAATGAGTACCAGATTAATTCGTGGGAAAAAAGGCGGCCGGGCGTAGAGCTAACCACTCTACCCTATCATGTGCCGAGGTTACGGATAGTGGAAGCCTTTACTTCCACCCCTCCAAGGACCTTCATGGCCTGCACGGAGATGGCTTTGCTTTGCTTTCTTGGAACAGTAAATTTCATCATTACTTAACACTGATCAAACCTCGAACTATTTATGCTTCAGAAACGCTCAAATTATATCATAAGATTTAAAGGAACAATTACAGTAGAGATTAAAGAAACAAAGAAGTCCGCCTCTGTGGTGGAGCGGTTAGCGTGATTAGCTGCCACCCCCCGGAAGGCCCGGGTTCGATTCCCGGCTCTGCCACGGAATTTGAAAAGTGGTACGAGGGCTGTAACGGAATCCAGTCATCCTCGGGAGGTTAACTGATTAAAGGTGGGTTCGATTCCCACCTCAGCCATCCTGGAAGTGTTTTTCTGTGGTGGTTTCCCACTTCTCCTCCGGGCAAATGCCGGGATGGTACCTAACTTAAAGCCACGGCCGCTTCCTTCCCTCTTCCTTGTCTATCCCTTCCAATCTTCCCATCCCCACCCCCAAATGCCCCTGTTCAGCATAGCAGATGAGGCAGCCTGGGCGAGGTGCTGGTCATCCTCCCCAGTTGTATCCCTGACCCAGAGTCTGAAGCTCCAGGACACTGCCCTTGAGGCGGTAGAGGTGGGATCAAGCGCTGAGTCCGAGGGAAAAACCTACCCTGGAGGGTAAACAGATCAAGAAGAAGAAGAAGAAGAAGAAGAAGAAGAAGAAGAAGAAGAAGAAGAAGAATATATTGCCTCAAACCCAAGTCGGAAAAATATTTTTAAAATCTAAACCTTCTGATACAATGAAACTGCGACGAATTCACTTTATAAGCCATTTGGAAAGAATATCCACATTTTTGCAAATCAACATATAAAATCAAAATGGTATAACAAAGTAGAGAAAGACCTCACTGGATTAGCATCACCAAATCTGCAGGATAGAAGTGTAATCAGGAAAATTGTTCACACAAGGGGATTTGAGGAAGACAAGAAGGAACCAACACGACACGTACTTGGCCGGGGAAATAGAAATTACATTCTTCATCTTCTGTTTACCTTCCAGGTTCGGTTTTTCCCTCGGACTCACGAGGGATCCCACCTCTACCGCCTCAACGGAAGTGTCTTGCAGCTTCAGACTCTGGGTCGGGGGATACAACTGGGGAGAATTACCAGTACCTCGCCCAGGTGGCCTCACCTGCTATGCTGAACAGGGGTCTTGCGGGGCGATGGGAAGATTGGATGGGACAGGCAAGGAAGAGGGAAAGAAGCGGCCGTGGCCTTAAGTTAGGTACCATCCCGGCATTTGCCTGGAGGAGAAGTGGAAAACCACGGAAAACCACTTCCAGGATGGCTGAACTGGGAATCGAATCCACCTCTACTCAGTTGACCTCCCGAGGCTGAGTGGACCCCGTTCCAGCCATCGTACCACTTTTCAAATTTCGTGGCAGAGCCGGGGATCGAAACCGGACCTCTGGGGTGGCAGCTAATCACGCTAACCACTACACCACAGAGGCGGACAGAAATTACATTCATTGATGAAAATGAACAATTAGGCAAGGAGGAAAGCTCCCCAAATATTGATACCGCGCGGTCCTAAGTGACCCATTCGCGCAGAAATAGAAGAAGAATGCAATCTATATCATTATTGTCTCATTAAGGTAATTAAACATACAAGGGTTGCATTTTGCTTGCAATCTAGAGCATGTAGTAATCTGCAGAACACATCACCGGACAGTGACATGACACAGCCAACATTAATTAAACTCTAAATAATTATGTTTCATTTGCATAGACCATAAGGTTGATTAATTTCAAAACTTGCTTAATTTGATATTCAAACACTCACACGGGAAGTTTTTTCCAAAACACACATTGCGATTAAATTATATTGAATGATGAAAACAGTTAATCCCTTTAAAGGTTATAGATTTTTTTAAACCGGGTGACTTGGCCGTGCGGTTAGGGGGCCGCAGCTGTGAGCCTGAATCTGGGAGATAGTGGGTTCGAATACCACTATCGACAGCCCTGAAGATGGTCTTCCTTGGTTTCCCATTTTCACACCAGGCAAATGCTGGGGATGTACCTTAACTAAGGCCACGGCCGCTGTCTTCCCAATCCTAGGCCTTTCCTCTCCCATCGTCACCGTAAGATCTATCTGTGTCGGTGCGGCGTGAAAGCAAATACCAAACCAAACCAAACCAAACCCCATGGCACTACAGCCCTTGAAGGGCCTTGGCCTACCAAGCGACCGCTGCTCAGCCCGAAGGCCTGCAGATTACGAGGTGTCGTGTGGTCAGCACTACGATTTCTCTCGGCCGTTATTCTTGGCTTTCTAGACCGGGGACGCCATCTCACCGCCAGATAGCTCCTCAATTCTAATCACGTAGGCTGAGTGGACCTCGAACCAGCCCTCAGGTCCAGGTAAAAATCCCTGACCTGGCCGAGAATCGAACCCGGGGCCTCCGGGTAAGAGGCAGGCACGCTACCCCTACACCAAGGGGCCGGCTGAAAGCAAATAGCTAGCAAATTTTTTGTAAAAACATTAGAGGAGAGGATTTCAAGTGGTATATCTCTGGGACACAAGCGCAATGGATTCAATGTTGATTGCCGTCGACCTGTCACTTCTACCTATTTCAATAGAAATTTAAGTGAAACAACTCAATGTTCTCAGACATGTCATTTGAGAAAACACAATACGTCACGAACAACAGTGAATCCCCCTGTACAATGAATCTACAGGTTTATTTATTAGTGTCAGAAGTACAAAATATGAAACATGAAAAAAAAGAAGCGAAGCATGAAATGGTTACAAGTATACAAGTATGGGTTTATCAAGAGACTTCAAAGAGTTTTCGCCCAGAACTTAGCCAATTCGAGAGTTCTTGAATTATCTTGAGTCAAATAACTCATTGTATATGTTGGAAGGGCTCAACGGATAACATAAAGGATGCTGTGTTGTTTGAAATTTGCCACAATTACATAGAACTGTCTTGGTCGGAAAATGCCACTTATATTATTTGCCCCTTGTTCTTGCAACCTCATCTCTCAGTCTGTTCAGGAACTTCCATACCGGCCAGTTCTCTGCGTGGCCAGGAGGTAGAGATTCCTTCGGTTCCATCCGTTCAGATAAATTACTAGTTATACTCGTTCTTTTGCAACTGTTCCTTGTAACAGTTGAGTAGTTGTTAGGAAGCTCATTCTCGAACCTACAGGTTTAAGTACCTAAGAGAATGGCTGAAACCCAATCTCTCCGAAGAAGTATCATTATCAACTCGAGCTAACACGCTAGAACCGGTACTCTATATCAACTTACAAAGAACACTACAGCACAAAGTGTCTCTCCCGTGACACTAAAATGAAGCACTACCAGACAGTCATCCGTCCTGAAGCCTTACATGATTCAGAATGTCTAATATTCAACAAGAAGGGACTCACGGACAAGCTCGAGATCCAGGAGAGAAAAATATTAAGATATTAGGGCAAGCCCCTGGAAGTAGTGGAGACGTTCAAATACCTGGTGAGTGAATTAATGGAGAATGGAGAATGCTCGACTGTAAACCGACATTAGTAACAGATTAGCAACAGGATTCAAATTGGAAGCTATAAGAAACATGTTATGGGACAAATATGTGTCAATGGAAGCAAAGGAAACTATGTACAAGGTGTATTACGTACCCATAACAACTTATGGAGCAGAAACTTGGACAGTGACAAAGAAGGAATAGAGTCGAATACAGGCAGCCGAAATTAACTTCTTGAGGAGTATGATACAGAAGAGTAGAAGAGACAAATTAAGGAATGAGAAAATCCGGGAAGAAATTGGAGTGAAAAAATGAATGACAGAATAGAGAAGAGCTGACTAAGATGGTTTGGGCACATAAAGCGAATGAGTGATGAAGGAATGTCAAAAAAGGTGATGGAAATGCAAATTCAAGGAAGAAGAGGCCGTGGACGGCCACGATTGAGATGGAAGGACACACTCCAACGCAGTATTATAGAAACAAACCTGGACTGGGACACAGTGTTGGAGGAGGAGTGGTGGAAAGACCGAAGACTGTAGAGAGGAACCATATTTTCCCCTACCCGGCTACAGATGGATAAAGAGAAATGATGATGATGATGATGATGATGATGATGATGATGATGATGATTAAGAAAAGTCAAGGAAGGGAACAAATGCAAAAGGCGAATCAAACAAGACCTCTACAAATACTGTGAAAAAATCTCGGACGTGGCGAGGAATAGCCGCCTAGCACTTTATACACTCGTCTACAGGATGCATTATGCCAGGCTGATCAACCAGCTTCTCGCTTACTGGTGAAAGAGAAAGACAAAGTCACCATCAAACAAAGATCTGCAGAAACTGGGAGGAACAGAAAGAGACTTAAAAGACTGGACATCTCTTAGGAGGATCCGGGATAAACCGCCAGAGAATGCGCAATCACTGGGCAACCATGAAAACCCACAAAAAGCAATCATTGCATGTCGTGGCCCTAAGTCGGCCTATACAAATCATGAAGAAGAATACTGTGAAATCTGATCACAGGGAAAACCTCGATGGAGGTTTTTCGTTGTGTTGGTAATTGGACGCAGAGAGTAAAATTATATTCAAATGCTTCTCACAGGACTTTGTAACAGATAAATAGTCAGAAGTACAACGGAGTCTAATATGTACCTAAATAGTATACAGTAAAACCTGTGTAAAACGGAACCTGAATAAGCCGGAAACCTGAGTTGAACGGACTTTTCCTGAGGTCCCATGAAACTATATGGCGCTGTATGCATCCTAAAATGGAGCCCGTCTAAGACGGAAACGGACTGATATTTCTTGTCTCGCATCGTGCACCGAGTTATTTTAGGGATTTAAAAGGTTGGATGTGTTTTTCGTTTCATACGTTTAGTGTATTATTTATGCATGTAAATGCCTTGACTTTTAAAATTCTGTTTGTTACTAGTTATCCTGGTTATTTGATTTTTCTTTTGATTTACTGTGGGAAGATGGTTGATCCCTGCTTTATTGTAAGCCATATTAATTGTAAAGAATATTTTTTTGTTTTCTCAATTAATCTTTCATTTATTTTTATCTGGTGGGGGCATCAGTCCTTCGCATTGTAGATAACCCATACAGCAGGAATATCACCCTAGAGAGCCACGACCCGCTCTACAGCAGTGGTTACACAGGTGTCCTTACACTGGAATGGCCGCCCATGATCCCACAGTGATTTCCATTCACACTATAACGTGGCATGAGTCAGTGTTTTCTATAGCGACAAATACCACGGAAAATGGTGAAATCTTCAGAAGCTGATTAAGGGATAATTGCTCTTGTTTTGGATGAACAAGAGGAGCAATAAGTGAGGAAACGGAAATGGGATCATCAGGCCTGGAAAAAGAGAAGAACAGAAAAGGAATTTGATGGACGATCTAGCAAAGTCTCACGAATACTTCAGAATGTCAGAAAATGCATTTAATATTTGTTTGAGCAAACTGGAAATCAAAGTGATAAAACAGGACACAAAATGAAGAAAAGCCATTTCTCTGAGGGAATATCTCACAGTCTACTTGAGGAAGGTAAAGTAGAATAGCATAAACTTTGAATTATAAATTTTCAGAAATAAATTTGAACTACAGTACGTTTACAGATATTTTCACGTCTTCTATTGAATAATTTGTTTTAAACTTATAGTAATAATTTACAAATATTGGATAGTAAAAATTAATATTTTTATGGAATTTTACGAAAAAATGTTCATAATTAAAAATCCCTCATCTGTAAAATGTATTTTGGTTCAGTTTAGATTTGTATTTATTGCCGATGGAAATACTCAAAATGCTGTTGCATTGAATAGTCCAGAGAATTTGCCGGTTGCCTTTCACCAGTAATTAAATCTTGATTTTCATTCACTACAACACATTCATTGTAGATTACTGCAAGAGACATAAGCCACTGGCACGGCCGTGAAATGAGAAAAATATCGCTGGTAACTAACCTGACTGTCACTGTCACGACCAGGTGCCGGGCGAGTATGAACGCCACCACTCAGTTTCCTAGAATAGTATTTTCAGAACCACGTACCTGTCACGCAACTGCTGAGTGTAAGCTTTAAGCTGGCAACTTGTCCGTCAACGCTGTTATGTCGCTATGCATACCTTCCAGGCGTTCTAAATGGTGATACGGACGGACGTTTGTCCCAAAGAGATTTTAATTGAAATCGTCCTTAATCTTATTACTCAATTGGGTGTGTGAATTGAGGTATTTTTCACGATTTTATTTAATTTCTAACCATTGTGAAATGAGGAACCTCATCTTAATATTTTGTTGGTAATAATAATTCAGCACAATACACTTTCTACTTATAAGTGTCCCGCATGCTCTAATGATGAATGGGATGTCTAATAACTGATTCTTTCTTAACATGCTTCATTACGAACAGTGTTTCCATTAATGAAAATTTATTAGCTTTTTCTCAATACCACATGGCTCAATGTTGTTCACATTATTATGCTGACGGATCCAAGATCACAACAGGCGTGGGTTATGCATTCTTCTGTGTTTCAACTCAGGTGTCAAGAAAATACTCGTTACTTCGAAAGACGTCTATTGTTACTGCAGAAAATTTAGCTATCCATTCAGCCATTAGCTGTGGAATTCGTCACTTCCGTAAAATTCTAATATTTTCTGACTCACAATGTGGCCTTCAAAAGCTACAAAATTCTCTTTGGGACATGTCTACATATCAGTATATATTAGACATTTTGAACTTAATCTATAAGGCCAGAAAGAAGCTCAGGAAGTGCATCTCCTATGGATTAAAGACCAGGCTGGTATAACGATGAACGAGATAGTAGGGTAGCTTGCGAAAGAAGCCCGCCTTTACAAACAGTTACGATATTCTGATTTCCTGCCCATAATCAAACGATAAGTCTACAGGGAGTACTAGAAAATGTCACAGCTTACTAGGGGAAATCACTATGGTAAAATTCACCCCACCATACCATCGCCAATATAGTTCAAGGCATTGAACCTAACTCGCAGACACCTTTGATCTTTAATGAGAATGCATCTGGGACATGGATGCTATCTGAGTCATCTACACAGGATCAAGGTCTTCGACAACCTCACTGCCCAGAGACCCTAGAGAATTAGCTGACATAAACCACATCATAATATCATGTAAGAAGTACAACAGAATCATCTGTACTCTTCTTTGGTGAAGTTAAACACCCAACTGCCAACTTCAGTTGCCATCCTGTTATAAAACCTAACTCCACAATTATGCACATTAATTTGCCAATATCTATCCGACTGTAGTACTAATTTATAAGATATGATTTTTAACCACGAAATATGTGTACCATAAATGCATGCTCACTCTGTAAATGGTAGCCGCATGGTCTTCCGAAGCCCAACGCCATTAGTTGCAATATAAACATGTTTAAAATATGAATTTTACAGGGGCATTACTGTCTAGAGGTAAGTTACATCAGAATACGAAGATATAACAACCGGACGGTCGCTCGCTGCCTGTACCGCTTCTTCGTCCGTCCAATGCGCCTCCTTGCGTTAGGAAGCCTCGTTTTCGAGCGCACAGTAGTGGGTTGGTACTCGGTACAGTAACATTACTGTTGCTGTCGATATACTGACAACTGCCGGTGTGTTCAGCAAGGACGAATACACAGGTATAATTGTAATTTAAGGAGAATCTGGTTGAAAGTTCGCACACGGTATGCGCACGAGTTTCCAAATAGGTAGGGTCTTCTATCACATCCCTCGCGTTTCGGGTCACTATGGGTCCCGAAGCATGTTACTCTCCTCCGTTGGCCCGAACTTCCAAACATTGAGGAGTAAGTAGGTAGATAGATAGATTAATTTCTCCAGACCTTACAGTTTTTCCAACCTATTAATCTCTATGGAGAAAATTAAAAACCAAATAAAGACAAAGAAAAACTAGGAAAATGCAAATCACTATAAAGATACAAATAATAATCAACACTATTAAACAAAAACTAAACGGTAACACATAACAAAAAAAAAACAGAAAACAAAGGCCTACATGTCAAACCCTGGTTGAATCAGCAAGTCTTATCATCCAAATCTAAACTCTACACTCGCAAGCCACGAATGCATAACCTCATCCTTAAATCATATTTCACTGATACTCGACAAGGCTGCATGCTCCAGGCTCCGACCTCCCTCACTACCATACTCAGATCTCCATCGTTATCTAGGATCCCTTCCTTTCTCCAGACCCCATAATTCAGTTCCATAATGTACTGTGCTTAACACTAATGTTTTGTACACCATTCTTTGAATACTATAATTTATTCCCGGATATTTGATCTCCAAAATCTCGACAACTGAAAGAACCGACACCCCCTCCATTTCGCTCTCTTAATATGATCTTCCCATCCCGCTTTCTTGTTTATAATAACCCCCAGATATTCCTACTTTTCTGCCTCTTCAATCATCTCCTGCTGGACCACCCATTTTCTCCCTTTCTTTCTCGTTCTGTTCTTTCAAAATACCATCATCAACTTATTACAATTAATTTTCAGAGACCACTTACTTAAATACTTTGAGACAGCATTTAAACTTAGTAATAAGTAATAAAGAGAATGGAAAGTAAGAGTGATATGGAAAATATGAGGGAAGTGGCATTGGTGGCAGTTCTACAAAACAGTAAGTAACTACGTCCTAAATTCAAATTTCCGATAATTAATGGCAACTTTCTAATGAAGTAAAGGGTCGAGGCATACTGTTAGCATCTAGTATAACCTATTCCTTTCTACATTGCTCTCAGTTAAGCGAGTATAACTTAACAGGATTGAATTTATTGGAGTCGTTATTGATATGTTTATTATCGTCCGTAGATGATATTTATAAGCAAGTTCATGTGCTACTTTTAGGCATGGAACCTTCAAATTCCGACGCGCCGGTGGCAAGGCAAAGAAAGGGCTTTAGACCCACACTGGATCCAGGACGAACTACTCATTATTTGGAAGAAAGTGATGACAGTGACGGTGATTTCTGTTCAGTATCTGATGATGACCCTACCTACAGCTCCGTCTTTTGTGATATTATTTTGTTACTAAGCATAATATGAAAATAATTAACATAGGCCTATCATAGTTCCATAGAAACAGATCAATGAATGAGAAAATAACGTTTGCTTGTGGAATCAGAAAAATGTCGCAGAGGTAAATACATCGGAATGTCCCCTCAACAATAACAAGTGCTCCAGCATTGTTTTGGATTTCATAGTAGGGACTAACAAAAGTCAAATTCATCAGGTCACCCGTGACTCGAACCGATAATAACTAAAGGAAGCATCCGGTCACGGGTGAGCCAATACGACGAAAATTTGTCATCAAAATTCACTGCCGCAGGGAACGTGCTATACACGCATTTCGCCGAACAGAGTGAATCGTTCTAGGAACATGCAAGTAACGTATTTAATGATGAAAACATATCTTAGCAGACAAAGTAGGGGACCTCATATTACGAAAATCGTAAAATTAAGCAATTTCCTCAATTGTGCCGAAAGATGAAGGGTTGAAGGGCCGAGAGCTCTATCAAACTAAAATACAAATTCGAAAATCACTTCTTGCCTAAATTCAGTTCCGAAAAAAACAGCCTAAAATCGGTTGTTTTTACTCGTTTTCTCTTTGATTCAAATGCTATCCAAATCAGCGTATTTACATCATTCTTTCTGTAATGTGTTCTTTGTTCCCTAGGCGTTTATTGATTTTTGAAATATGTCCACACCTAATGTAGTTATAAAGTCATAAATGAAACTCTGTTTTCACTCACACTAGCGCTCGTAGCAACAGAAAAGGCAAACTGCTAATCTAATCGACCGGATATGGTTGAGTTTCCAGTGAACAATCATCACTCTACCCCGTGTTATCATCACTGACACACACTAGCGCTCTTAGTGGTAGAAAAATCGAACTGCTAATCTAATCGACCTGATGTGCCGGCACATCTTAAGAAACGTTCACCACACATGGAGTCATGCTTTTTCTGTTCTAAAACGGAAGTTGGAATCATATGAACGGAAGATGAAGAAACACAAGGGGATTTTATTGGAAAATGCACCAGCACCGTATATAGAAGATGATAAGTAAAATTGGTCAGCACTTAATCATTAGTAATTGTTCTGCCGTTGTTCGAGATGGAACGTTCTTCTAAAATGAAGTGGTGTTCTATCAACGTGAAGACCGTGCATGAACGTACTGCACACTTTGCACTCGATGCTTAAAAAAAAAGGATTGTAATTTTTAGGAACAAATAAAGTGTAGGCCTATATTCTCATACTTTATTGGTCAACACTTAATCATTAGTCATTGTTCATTGTTCTGCCGTTGTCGAGATGGAACGTTATTCTAAAATGAAGTGGTTTTCTATCAACGTGAAGACCGTGCATGAACGTACTGCACATTTTGCATTCGATGCTTAAAAAAAAGGATTGTAAATTTTAGGAACAAATAAAGTGTAGGCCTATATTCTCATACTTTATTATATTTTATTTACCTAAAATTCGTAGCTCATATCCCTAGGATGTTTTCAACATTGTAAATTGATTGCCTGAAAGGCTAGAACTATGGATTTTGTTGTAGTAAAATGACTTATTTCTTTCACATCCGAAATATAAAACGTTGTAGCGCTCCTTTGTAAACTATCGAGTAGGCATCCCACTCTTCATTGGTGCATGCGGTACACTTATAAGTAGAAAGTATGGCGCTGGTATAAACTCCGTCTTTGTGTGATGTTCAGTCGTAGTCCGTAATCCACGAGCCTCTCGTTCCATTTCTGAACCTACTCTTCAATATTTTGACGATCTTATGAAGCCTGCAAGGCATTATTAGTGACATGGATTGTACACAGTATAGACTCACCTGGTGCTGCTGCCGTTTACTCCTGGTCACGCCTAGGCTGCAGCTCACGATGTCCAACAGGCTCTGACGGGACACGCTCTTGAGACCCCGAGGGACACTCTCCGTGCTGCTCTTGACGCCACCATATTGCACTGGACTGGCCGCGTTCAGCCTAGTCCCCGATGCACTCAATCGCTCCCCCACCATGCGACCCGACGATGTAATGATACCTGGAAACGAAACCACAGTAATTAAAATATATTTATTTTCCCAATATATTCTCTGTTACAGTGACATGTGTCATCACAGAAAAGATAGTAGAGAGAGTAAAATTATATTCAGATGCTTCTCACAGGACTCTGTAACAGATACATAGACAGAAGTACAACTGAGTCTAATATGTACATAATATACAGTAAAACCTGTGTAACCCGTAACCTGAATAAACCGGAAACCTGCTTTAAACGGACTTTTTCTGTGGTTCCGTGAATCTATATGGTACGTCATGCACAATAATACGGAACCTGTCTAAGACGTAAACGGACTGATATTTTCAGTCTCGCGAGGGAATAATCTCTCAATAAAATGGAACTCGTGTTATGCAACCGATGTATGCTGTTATTGTTTTATAACGAGAACTCACCTACTTGATCTGCTTTGCACATCGCGCGACTCCCTCAACACTCCGCGGCGTACTGAACTACCACTGGCTTACGTCACTCGCCACGTCACTCTGTGTTGTTTCTCGAAGACCTGTGTGCTTCACGAACCTTCTTTCGTCCTATAAATTCTTCCCCCGACCACTCGGTCGTCCTACAAGTTCCCTGTAGTCTGCTGGGAAACTCTACTTCTCCCTCTTCGATCATCATCATCATTCCGTGTCCGGTCAGCATTTCCAAAATGTAGCAACTCCGATGGCCTTGTTGTTCGCCTCAATTAGGTCCTGTGTAGTGCAGGGATGTTCTAGTAGGGGACAAATGAGCAGGTGGTACGGATCTTGTGTTACACCACACTCGCAGGATGCGTCTCCATCAGCTGGAAGTATGGCCCATTTTTGCATGTTGGTCTTGCAAAGAGGTACGCCCACCCTAAGACGATTAAGTGATCTCCAAATAGGGTAGGGCAGGTCATTTCCTGGAGCTAGCTCTTCCTTTGCAGGAGTATCAGGCGGCAGCATGCTCTTCCACCTGGTGATGCGGTTATACTCAGGTGTTCCTACCAGTGGTTGAGTCCTGGTGATGAAGCTCTTTCTCGACTTCAGTCGACAGACTACAGCCTGGTGATCATGCAGTGGGTGGCGAGAATCATTAGTCTGCTTTGTCCTCTCTGCATCTGATAGCGGGGGGAGCTATTCCAACAATCGGGTAGAGTTTGTCAACTGGGGTTGGCTTCAGACATCCTGACAAGATACGTACGGTCTCGTTGATTGCAATGTCAACCTCCTTGGTGTGAGTGGATGCACTCCACACAGGTGAAGCGTACTCTGCAGCGGACACACACAAAGCAAGAGCAGAGGTTCTCAGGACGTGAGGGCTTGCTCCCCAGGTGGTGGCTGTGAGCTTTCTCAAAATACTGTTCCGTGAACTAACTTTCAGCCTGGTGTTGTGGCAATGTTTCTTGAAGGACAGTGTTCGGTCAAGAGTAACACCTAGATACACAGGTGTTAGACAATGTTCTAGTCGTTTGCCTTGCCATATAATGTCCAGTTCCCGCCGAGCTTCTCTATTCCTTAAGTGAAATGCGCACACCTGAGTCTTGTTGGGATTTGGCTTTAGATGATTGCCTTCATAGTAAGAGCCAAGAGTATCTAGTGCAGAAGTCAACTTTTCCTCCACCTCTTCAAATGTCTTTCCTTGGGCAGCCACTGCAGTATCGTCGGCATAGATGAAAAGCCTGGTATGTTCCATTATGGGTTGATCATTAGTATAAATGTTAAAGAGCACAGGGGCTAGCACACTGCCTTGAGGTAAACCGTTCTTTTGTACGCGCCATCTGCTCTTCTTACCATGGAGATAGACTTGGAATCTTCTATTCTGCAGGAGAATGCCAATAAGAGATGTTAGTTGATAATCATTAGTGAGCTGGTAAATTTTCCTCAGTAACTTCCTGTGGTTGATGGTGTCATAGGCAGCTGTTAAGTCAACAAAGGCAACTCCAGTTACCTTACGCTGTTCAAAACCATCCTCGATGTGTTGAGTAAGGTTCAGGATTTGACTGCAGCATGACTTTCCAGGTCGAAAACCAGCTTGTTGAGGAATGAACTTTCCTTCGAGGATGCCACTAATTCGGTTAAGGATAAGGCGCTCGAAGATCTTGAAACAATGGCATAACAATGATACTGGGCGAAAGAAGTAGTAATCCCTCTTCGATATTGGGTGAACAACAGAGTGTTTTTATTATTATTATTATTATTATCCCAAGGAACTTTATTATGCGGGTGTAACTTTAACTTCGTGAGCATGTGCAGTTTAAATTTTAAAACAAAATAAACGCACTAAGATGATGCATTGTACGGTGAGGCTTGAATGATCGAATGTGGGCCTGGACTTCAGCAAGTAAACTTTTTTTAAAAAAAACTCTGGATCTTCACATGGTTACGTGTTTGGGCGACTCCCAGTGTTGTGATCCCGCCCCGTTGCCTCCTGACCTTCTTTGTTATTTTATTCTGTTCAAATTGTGTTCTCCCTTCTTGTTAGGCTGAGGCTTGTAAATTCGCAAGATCTACGTAAATCTTTCGTAAGTGGTCTAGGACTCTGTTGTAATTACGTCATTTTCAATTCAAATGTTGTTGCTGTATTTTACAGCACTGTGAAATATTAAGTTTATTTGGTTGTGTTTCTAGTGGAAAGAATATACTATTTTTGTTAAATGATACACTCGTTCTTCTTGTTCCCTCCAAGTCGCAGTTGAGTATATATTTAAACTCGTTACGAATTGCTGTACTGTGATACATATTCTGCCCGAGATACTCTAATCGTAACATGTTGTTGTTGTTGTTGTTGTTGTATCAGTTTCACGTAGTTGTTTATCATGGCTTAGTGTAAGCAAAGGATGTGTAGCCTTAAATATGCTAAGCAAAACAAGGAAAAAATTTAACAAACTAGCAGTGTCCCGCTGGCTCCGCCCCCAATGTACAAAGTATGGTGTTGTTCGTTACTATCCTCACGGATGTATTTGCAAAGTTTCGAGTTAATGAAATAAAGCACATGATCTTCTGTGGTAATAGAATGTAATATTATGTCAACAAAACACTTCAAAATACATCACACAAAGAAATTGAATTAAACGTTCCTTGGAACAACACTACGCGCCGAACTGTTAAAAAGTCCTTCGACAAATGTACTCATAACTTTTCTCTTACCTCAAAAGAAAGCGCTTGATCCACTGAGTGTTTTTAGACCAAAATGAACTGAGTACCTCAATTAGAACCAAAGATACAATTGCTTCAAAGAGACAAAAAATTGAAAATATCAAATAATTTGAGGAAGGCGGGTACCTGATGACAAATCTGCGCATAACTACCTTTCAGTTAAAAAATGAAGGAAATCGATCGGATAGAATGATCGGACTGACTGACTTTAGTTTTCATAATTTTTTTAATATATAGATAAGTAAATACAAGTGCACGGTCTATTGATGGTTATGACAACTTAAATCACTTGCATAGTTGGGTGAGTAGACATGCATCATGAAAACAACATTTAAATTATTGTCTGTCATATAAAACTTTGTCCAAACATATGCTCAATGTCTGTGGCTTACTGACGAAGCACAACACAAAAGTAATAATAATAAGAAGAAAGAAGAAGACGAAAACTCGCCGACGGACAATACCGACTCGGGGACAGACAGGAAATCGAACAGTACACAAATATTCACAGTTACATTAGAAAACGTAGATTAAGATTCCATGGACATATTAAAAAAAGTATCCAGGACAGACTTAAAAAACAAATAGTTGAAGCAGTAGCGGTCGGCCTCAAGGACTCCCAGACGGTGTCCTCCCTAGAGAACGAAAATATTCTTTTATTTTGTCTCGACGTTTGAAGTCAAATACTGAAGTGAAATAATGCTAAGAAAATTACATTACATTGTAAAACCGTTAAATCTCATCAAAAAGGAAGACTGTTGGGCAGTATGTTATGGAACTTAGGTGACTGACCAGTTCACTGGTAAATATTTTCAGGTTGAAGATAAGGCACAGACTCGCGAGCTTCCGTCCGAGGATATAGTGTGGGGGAGAAGGTTGAGATATAAGGGGGAAGCGAGCAGGTGGACGGTTTTGGGGTGGAGGAAGGGTGCGGGAAGAGGCTTTCACTTGGGCAGAGTCCGTAGCAGTGTAGCAGTAAAGATGTCCTCACAAACCCGTATACGATCATGAGCCAGCCAAATCTCCATGGTTGCATGCAATAAAATAATACTATAATTTATGCCCTTTTTCCCTATTATTTAAATTAATTTTAAGAAGAAAAATAGTAAACTAAATGTAACATTTGATACCAGGAAGTTTGATTCAAATTGGGCCTCTGGCTTGCATCCCGCGTTTTATGAGTGTTGGCAGCAGTGAATTAGTTCGTTCTCACGTGAAAGACTAGAGTGAGTGCCGTAGTACTAGTCAGTAGCAAAGAAAGAGTTGTGGGAAAACGTACTGTGGCCAACGCCTCGACCAGAAAGTCCACCGGCGCCACTGGAGAGAAGCCAAAACAGATACAATGAAATGGATTTCCGAAATTAAATCTGATTTGAAAATGGCAGGAATTACACTAATAGCTGTCCACAACAGGGCAATCTACAGATCCAAAATTTACAAATGGTAGGTTGACCAAGAGGATAGACCACAGAAGACTGGAACAACGTGGTCTAAAGACAGAAAGGAAACCCACAGTGAAAGAATGAATGAAATATGGGAACAAATGAAGGCAAATGGACTACTCTAAGTATTTTCCGTAGTCTTAATGGAGTTATGCGCATATGTAAAAGAATAATAATAATAATAAACTTCGGAACAATAATGAAGTCTACAAAAATGTGGAGAAAAATTCAGACCATGAAAAAGAGGAGAGCCGGCCTTAGTGACTCAGACAGTTGAGACGCTGGCCTTCTGACCCCATTTTAGTAGGTTCGATCCTGGCTCAGTCCGGTGGTGTCTGAAAGTGCTCAAATATGCCAGCCTCGTGTCAGCACCTCGGCGTCTCCGAAAACCGTAAAAGTAGATAGTGGGACGTAAAGCAACTAGCATTATTATTATTATTATTATTATTATTATTATTATTATTATTATTATTATTATTATTGTTTCGTTTCGGCCAACTAAGGACCACGCCATTTCAACTGTTTCCCTTGAGCTTTAATGTTGGTCCAGTATTCCTTCATTCGTATACGGTGTTGCTCCTTTCGCTCTTCCGCCCATGCCTTTCCAGTGTTCATCTTCGGCTTTGGTAGGAAACTCTGATGTTCTTGGAGTTTTTTCTTAAGTGGGACACGCTCTTGGATATCTTCAAATGAGATCCCAATCTCCTGCAGATATTTCTGTACCTCACTGAACCATGCCCTCTTTGCCTTTCTCTCCTGGAGGAAAGAGAAAATGCGGTTGGTTAAGCGTGTTGAATTCATTCGGGCCATGTGTCCATAAAAAGTAATCCTCCTTTTTCGCATCACATCAGTTATTTTCTCCACATGCGAGTACAACTCCTGGTTGTGCCGTCTCCTAAACTCGCCGTTGTCTTTGACTGGACCTAAGATTTTTCTCAAAATCTTTCTTTCCTTGGCCTCCAATTTCTCCATCATGCCTCTTTTGTTCATGGCGAGACTTTCCGCTGCATATAGAGCCTCTGGACGGATAACAGTGTAATAGTGTTTGATTTTTGCATTCAGAGATATAGATCTTTTGTTATAGACATTTTTAGTCAGATGGTATTATTATTATTATTATTATTATTATTATTATTATTATTATTATTATTATTATTATTGCTAGGGGCTTTACGTCGCGCCGACACAGATAGGTCTTATGGCGACGATGGGATAGGAAAGGCCTAGGAGTTGGAAGGAAGCGGCCGTGGCCTTAATTAAGGTACAGCCCCAGCATTTGCCTGGTGTGAAAATGGGAAACCACGGAAAACCATCTTCAGGGCTGCCGATAGTGGGATTCGAACCTACTATCTCCCGGATGCAAGCTCACAGCCGCGCGCCTCTACACGCACGGCCAACTCGCCCGGTATTATTATTATTATTATTATTATTATTATTATTATTATTATTATTATTATTATTATTATTATTATTATTATTAAAAAGAGAAGGTTATCATTTCTCGGACATTTGTACAGAATGGACAATAAGGGACTAACTAAAACGTGATTCGACTACCTGTCGAACAACAAGACAACGACGGCATGGACTAAGGAAGTACGTAAAGATCTAGAGAAGTCAAACATCCAAGAAGTTCAGATGTTTGAGAGGGAAACATTTAGGACCATGATTAAAAATTTGGAAGGGTTTCAAGACGAAAGATGTGCAAAGACGGGAAGAACCTGGTCGGATGAACAAAAGAACTAGCATAGCGCCCAAATGAAGAGTGCTGGAGCAAGAGAAAACTTCAGACAAAGAAAATATGAAACTGTAGCGTGATCCTAAGTGGACAGTTTTCAAATTAAAACATTTCCTGTTACGTCAACGTCAAGAAATGGGCCTACGACCAAATGTTGCGCACAAACGAGAACTTTCCAGAACAAGCGTCGTGACTTTTCGCACTTTCCGAGATGAGAAATGGTTGGATGTACGCCGTGTCGATACAGGGAGCTAATGAAAACCTACTGGATCAAACAAAAACTGAATAAATCATCATCATCATCATCATCTGTTTACCCTCCAGGGTTGGCTTTTCCCTCGGACACAGCGAGGGATCCCACCTCTACCGCCTCAAGGGCAGTGTCCTGGAGCTTCAGACTCTTGGTCGGGGATACAGCTGGGGAGAATGACCAGTACCTCGCCCAGGCGGCCTCACCTGCTATGCTGAACAGGGGCCCTGTGGAGGGATGGGAAGATTGGAAGGGATAGGCAAGGAAGAGGGAAGGAAGCGGCCGTGGCCTTATGTTACGTACCATCCCGGCATTCGCCTGGAGGAGAAGTGGGAAACCACGGAAAACCACTTCTAGGATGGCTGAGGTGGGAATCGAACCCACCTCTACTCAGTTGACCTCCCGAGGCTGAGTGGACCCCGTTCCAGCCCTCATACCACTTTTCAAATTTCGTGGCAGAGCCGGGAATCGAACCCGGGCCTCCGGGGGTGGCAGCTAATCACACTAACCACTACACCACAGAGGCGGCAATTGAATAAAGGCTATAATAAAATTATTGTGGTTCCTAGCTTGTTGATTAACGAACAACAAACAAATACATAAGTAATAATGTTATTGGCTATGAGTCCCACTAACCACTTGACGGTTTTCGGAGACGCCGATGTGCTGGAATTTAGTCCCCCAGGAGTTATTTTACGTGCCAGTAAATCTACCGACCGACACGAGGCTGCCGTATTTGAGCACCTTCAAATACCACCGGACTGAGTCAGGATCGAACCTGCCAAGTTGGGGTCAGAAGGCCAGCGCCTGAGTCACTCAGCCCAGCAATAAATAAGAAGAAGAAGAACAAGAAGAAGAAGGAGGAGAAGAAGAAGAATACTTTTAAGTCTCACTGACTACCTTTTCAGTTTTCGGAGATACTAGTCTTGACCTACGATTCCAGCCCCCTGTTACGAGATATATTTGAAATTCCAGTGAACAATCACCATTCTACCACGTGGCATCATCATTGACTCGCACTAGCGCTCGTAGTGGTAGAAAAGTCAAACTACTAATCTAATCGACCGGATATGTCATCATGTCGGCACGTCGTAAGAAACGTTCAGCATGCATAGAGTCACTCAGCGCTGCAATAAATAATAATAATAATAATAATAATAATAATAATAATAATAATAATAATAATAATAATAATAATAATAATAACAATAATAATAATAATAATAATAATAATAACAATAATAATAATAATAATAATAATAATAATAATAATAATAATAATAAGTTGGAATCGCATGAACGGAAATAAAACTCAAGATCTCCGGGTTAAAGGTGAAGTCTCTACAATTACACTGGACTGGAATGGAAGCTGAATTAAATAGTATTCATATGTCCAGTCCTCACTCGTAATTCCTGATGCGTGGTCGAGGATGAAGCGAAATTAATTTAAATGACGTGTTTTACGGCCGGATGTCCTTCCTGAATCCAATCTCAGCTAAGGAGCAAATTGATAATGGTGAATGGAACTGGGTAAGCAGATGGAAGGAATCAGCTGTGGCCTATGAGTAGGAACTGTCCTGGCATTTGTCTGGAAGTGAAAAAGGGAAACCACGGAAAACTGCTATCAGGAAAGTCGACGGTGTGAGTCAAACACTGTCCTCTCCCTAATGCAGACCTTGGATCCATAGCCGTAACACACGCGACCACATCTCTCGGTGAATTAATTATCCTAATATACTCAAATGCCAACAGCCGTAGCCATGTTGAAACACCGGATCCCATGAGATCTTCGAAGTTAAGCAACATTTGGCGTGGCCAAGATTTGTATGGGTTGCCACGCGCTGTCGGTGGGGGTAAGGGAATAGAGAAGCGGAAAGCAACTGGCCACTCTCCCGTATGTAAACTGCGGCTCAGGCACTCCTCTGCAGAGGTTTGGACCTGCCTTCGGGCAGAGTACACCCTTGCCTTACCTTAATGTACTCTAGTTAATCATCCAAATATTCATTCAGTTCGGTGCTTTTGATGACACCCGATTGTCCAATCTTCACTAAAAGCAATCTAGAAACATTGTTTGTCCATGAGTAACGATTATACAGACTGATATTTTCTTTGAAAGAAACTAATCAGTCCTTAATCACACTGCATATTCACTTGGGAACTGTTTAATTCGTAACTCTCAAACCATTGCTTTCATCTTTCTCTTCCATATCTTTGGACGAGGTCGTAGTATCTTTCTCTCGGTTGACTTTGAAGCCGGCTTTGTTTCCTTTTAATGCCATCGTTACGTTTAAATTGGATTATTCTGCTGCACAGATGAAGGATGATAAATCCGCGGAGTTCGCTAGTGTTTTGTTTTTGAATAGAAAACAGATGAAGAGCTATTCTAATACGTGCTCTGTACGTTGAGGGGGAAGAGAGAAATCTCTTTCCGACTAACGTTTAAAGAGGTCCAATCTCAGTGGAATTTTAAACAAGAAACGTGATAATACTCTGGTTTGTTTATTTGTAAACTCGCCTGTCTCTAGGGCATATGCAACGGTCAGAGTTCAGAATAAAGAAAAGTGACCCAATCGCTGGTCTCCATAAATATTCTGGAATGGTTTTGTGTCCATATGGAATTATCAAAACCTCTGTAAATACCAGAACTAGGATTTTTGGCCAGTAATCTTCTTATATACATGGTGTCCCAGGAGGAATGCTCAATATTCAGGGATATGACACAAACGATCTTTTGAAGGAAAAAATCTTCATATGGACATATGGTCTATTCCGAATGATTTCCAAGATAGAACACATGTAATGTACATTTGTTTTTGGGCTAGTGGCGGGCGTGTATGTCTCTTACCTACCCAACCTCTTGGACGTTTTGAAATGAGTATGTGTTTTCCGTAGGTACATGTGTTCCTGGGACATTGATACGTGCTGGAAGTCGCCATGTGCTAGCAGCAGGACTACGCTGCATCACTTCAACAATGTGTTGTTGTTCCTGCACGGGTTGTTGGACTACACTTTCAGAAGAGAAATGGAAGGTGGAAGAATACCCCTTTCACGTAATGTGCTGAAAACTCTGGTAAACACTCTACGATCAGGAATTCGACGTGTATTCCTCGACAGCAGAAGGAGCACAACCATCGCATAAGACGTAAAACATACACCTTATCTGCATATTATTCAATAGTGTAGATGTGTGGCATTTTAGCCAGTGCGTGTACTGTTGTATGTCCAGCGCTCCCTTCTCGCTCCGCCAGCCAGCTACACGCGCGCCAAGTGTCATTCTTCTAGCCTCGACGCGCAGCCCTCAGTGCGCGTGCCTGAACAGTCGTGTGTGTACTATAAAGAGGAACCCCAGCCTGTCCAGATGCCCACTTGCCCCGGTGTCCAGCTCCAGAATACACCCTATGTCGAGCACGGAGGCTACTCCTCTTGAAAATGTGCTTCGACCAGGTGGACTGAATTTCTGGCAGTACGAGGTCTCACCTCTGGTCACCGCTCCTCTTCCGCTGCCCATATCCAGTCATACTATTACATACCGTTATATTTCCCTAATTAATGCAAGCTCCCTTGGTTTCGCCAAGTAAGAATTCTTCCAACATTGAACTTGCCTTTATGAACTCAACAAGGAAGGACTTTCCAAAACATTTATGTCAGTACTTCGGATAGTTTTCGACTATCGACTTTTCTTATCACAAGGACTATCTTTTCGAGATAGAAGTGGATGTAAATACTGTAAACTTGTATATAGTGTACCAAAAGATAGACTCATTCTCAAGATTCCTAATTCATTTGCTTCAAGTTAAATTTCATTTTATTTGTGTAAATAGTGTGCATTCAACAGGCTAGTTTAATGGCAGAAAGATATCCCGAGCAAAGATGTTGAGTGCAACGAGGTAAGCTGGGCTATAATAAAATGTCAAATAGGTGCGAGCTACTAGACCAAAATCAAATGTACATTAAATTTGTTCTATCCCGGAAAACATTCGGAAGAGGGCATATGTCCATATGAAGCTTTTTCCTCAAATGATCCTTCCTGCCATATCCCTGAATATTGACCATCCCTCCTGGGACACCCAACATAATTTTAAGATGTACCACAATATTGTGAGAAAATCGCAACGCTAACGTCTAAGTGTTATAAAGGTCTTTTTCTCAAGTTTACAATAAAAATATTTTTTTATTTCATAAGGTATTTATTTGCGTAAAGTAATCATTTATTCACATAGTACGATGCTCAGATCATTTCAGTTAACTGTATTCGCCGGTAGATGGCTCTGTGAAAGTTGTCTATGCAGACTTTTCCGTGTTATAATTAGTGTATAAATATTATGTGTGACCTGTTAGGTCTGCTCGGCTGGTATAAATCACCATTGTTCAGTCTACGTTCGCGCACGGCCGCCATTACGTGCAAACTGTTGTCGGATCGACACTGCTCGGACACGATTTTAGAGGAAGAATGTGATGTGTAGAACTGTAGGTTGCAGTCAACTATTTCTTTTTCGAGAAATGTATGAATATAGTTTTATACTGCAGTGCCGATCAACATACACAGTACGTTCGTTTCGTAGTAACAACGATGAAGACGAGAGAACGTACGTCGTACGGTCTTGGTTCTCCGCAATAAATGACAGAGTCCATACGGCGTACGGCCTTTGACCTAATTGTGTTGAAACACGACTAATATTCATTGCTGTTACAGAATGAAAACTGATTTGGTTAGTAGGAAGTGTCGTTCAACGCGCTCGTATATAATGTTGCAAGGATAAAATGAAATTGAGGGTGTTCTGATACACCGTACCCCTATTCTTATGCAAATATCATAGAATAAGTGTTGTGCAGTATAGACTACACTTGTTACTCGCTTCAGCAAGTTTGAATTCTACCCTATTACCACGTAAAACTCTCGAGTCTAGTAATGACAGGGTTTTTCTTATAAAACCTGACAGCTCGCGCGCGGCTTGGATGAATGAGACCCGGCCCCACCTGGCTATCTGGCTCGCTCCCTGCCCTCCGATTCCTCGGGCACAGGTAAGTCTTATGGTGATGCTGGTACAGGAAAGGGCTAGGAATGGGAAATAACCGATCGAGGCCTTGATTAAGGTGAAGTCTAGTGTGAAAATCGGAAACTACGGAAAACCACAATCACGACTGACTCCTCCAGATACAGAAACAAACTGATCAAAACCCATAATTTAAAACCAGCTGCTCTCACAGCACCTGGTCGTTATTGCAAATAGTTTCTGGCTTCTGTCAATCAAAATGTTTATACCCGGTACAATGCCTGTTTAGTTGCGGAGGAATGACATTCCAGCTTTTCCTATGAGGCCACACCATGTTGAATACACCGGATCTCGTGCGATTACCGCAGTTAAGCAACATTGGGCGTGATCAGTACTTGGATTGGTGACCGCCTGGGAACACCACGTGCCGTTGGCTCAATTCCCTTTGCGCTGGCCTCGGGGTGTAAAGGTAGCGTATCTGTCTTTCAGCCGGAGGCCCCGGGTCCACTCGGCCTACGTGCTTACAGTAAATTGAGGAGCTATCTAACGGCGAGATAACGCCCCGGTCTAGAGAGCCAAGAATAACGGCCCAGAGGATCCGTCGTGCTGACCAAACGATACCTCGTAATCTGCAGGCCTTAGGGCTGAGCAGAGGTCGCTCGATAGGCCATGGCCCTTCAGGGTTGTTGCACCATGGGGTTTGGTTAAGAGTTTAGACATGATAATATAGCCTTTGGGATTTTGCCGAGTCAAGAAAGTTTCGGAAAGGATCTTGCTCCGTATCTTCAGAAGAAAATTCCATCTGTTCACAAGGAATACATCTCTAGTAATGATTGTTTGAATTTGAGAATAGTTCACAGTTCATCTATTGTAAATAGTACTCTCGTTTGCCACCAGATGGCTCACTGCGTGCTAGCCTTCCGAGCGCAAAATACTGTTTATGCACATTTACATATTTAAGAAGCGAAGACAGAGTAGAAGCAGGCTTTGGCCAAGTGGGCAACGGATTGGGGGAAACCACTTAGCCCGCCTTAGCTCAGCCCCGTGCAAACGGTCAGGTTTCATCCAGAATAATAATAATAATAATAATAATCGTATGGCCTCAGCTACCGTGTGCAGACATTTCGATTTGACGCCATCTGGCTGTCTGCTCGTCAATTTCGACGTTCCGTTTTACTCTAGGTCCGCTAGATGGCAGACAGAGTAAACCGGATCTCTCTTGGGCGTCTATGGCTGAGATTTAATTAATTTTGTCGGGTAAATACCAAATGTATCACCAGAGATCTTTTGCATGCCGACATCGTACGACATGGAGTGCCGAATGGACTTTTTTCCGCCCTTCAAAAATCCGACTACCTCTGCCGGGTTTGAACCCGCTATCTTGGGATCCGGAGGCCGACACTCTACCACGGATCCACAGAGGCAGCTTTCATCCAGAAAACCGTGTATTATGACAAAGTGAAACATTTCAAATTAGTCGAACTGAATTCATAACACATCTTTCCTAGAAGGTAGCATTATGTCACTGATGTCGGTTACCTTATAAGTGCTTTCTGAGGATCCAACCTGCCTCCTGGTTAATCACTTTGCATACGAACAAGAAGATGAGCCCAGAATGCGGAGCGAGTAACAAGTATAGTGTAGTCCACACAACGGTTATGCTATGAGATTTGCATAAACATTAGGGGTACGGCCCATCATAACGCCTACAATTTATGTTACTCTCGCTACATTACGGAAGAACGGGTTGCATATTCTTTAACTCAGCATACTGTCTGTTTACTCGGATGGTGGGGAAATGGCACAATGAGCTGGACAGTTTGAGTGTCCAGAGTGGGGTTTACTTGGATCACAAGAGGGAAGGGCTCGTATTAGAATGTCTGGTCTCTGCAGACGACTTGGCTATGATCAATGAATCTTTGCGGCAATTAGGTCAATTAAGACAAGCGGCCATAGCGCTACTTAAATGTCACTGGAGAAATCAAATACCGGGTGGGAAAATAAAATTAGCCTGAAAAGTATTTACGCTACTGGTAGTGGTCAGGAAACTGCCCATCACAGTCAATGCTGGAAATCGTGATTTCGATGCACCAATCGGCTATTGCCACATGTCTCAACGTGCGCATCTCCGGCATACTCTGTCCCAGGTACTTCGCAGTGTCATTGCGTGTGAGTGAGTGATAAGAGCAGACATGTTGCAACACAAAATGGTGCTCAGGATAAAACCGTGCGTGTTGATTGTCGAATGTTATGTGAAGCACGATTCGTGGAAAACCTGTGTGGGACTGTTCGCGCAAGTCTGAAAGTATTTTGATAAAACCTCTAGCAAAGTCTACAATGCAAACCTTAATGGCAAAATGGCGTGAAACTGGCTCTGTAACGAATGTAAACCGTAACTACCCGAAAAGAGTTTGAACACCATAAAACATTGCTCGAGTGAAAGAAAACCTACTCCCTCATCGTTCAACCAAGTAGGCGAAGAGAAACTTAATTACAATATAAACAACGAAACATATCCATGAGTTCATTAGGGTCTTGGTCTTCAAGACGACTGCTGCCCACCAGATATCTGCCTTCGCCGTTGACTTTCATCTCAGCCAGATCCTCCCTCATATACTGATCGTATATCCGCTTAACAATGCTTGCATTCTTTGGAACACGAGAACCAATTTCGGGATTATGCTACGAGAATGGTACGGGGTACGGAAAATCATTACGCCTAGAATTTATGTTACTCTCACTACATTACGGAAGAACGGGTTGCATGTTCTTTAAGTCAGCATGCTATCTGTGTACACGGATGGTGGGGAAATGGCACAATGAAATCTCAACTCCGTTTATCTGTGTAAGTGGGAATTAAGAAATCGCCGTGTCGAAACATTATTAAAAAGGGCCTTAAGGGCCAAGACGAACCTTCGCGTGTTGAGTTCTGCCGGTGGTTTCTGAATGAAGTGGAGTCAAGACTCTTGGATCTTCAGATTTTTTATTTCTTCAGATGAGGTCATTTTCAGCTTCTTCTGTGACGTTCATTAACAAGGCTCAGTCCTATTGTAAATATTTCCAGGGCATGTTTTATTTTGTCAACCTGGTATAAAGAGTTTATTAGCCGTGTTTGGTGGTGTTAAGTGACACTGAACATGTAGCATTTTTCTAGTTTGGTTTCCTTAACAAATTAGATTAGATTAATATTTTCTGGCGAAATTAGGGGCATTTGTTCCTATCTTCCATCGAACCGGATTTTGACATACGACAATAATCAGGAAAAATACTTGAAAGCATTAATTTAATGGAATAGTAACACAGGTATTTATGGTAATGAAGTGATCGATGATGATAATCGGTGAGCAATCTACTTTGCTTAGTATGAAGTGTAGTCTAGTTTTATTTTCTTAAATGTAGCGAGAGTAACATAACGTCTAGGGGTTTCAACCATCAGGCTTCCTAATGTTTATGCAACTCTCAAAACAGAAATGTTGTCCGGGCTTGTGCATTCTTGTTATTCGCTTTAATGTGGGTGCATTTTAACCTATAAAAGCCTAACAACGCGTGCTCTAAATAATCAAAAAGTGATAAAATATCTACAAAAAGATTAAATTATAACAACTAAAAAGTTCAGTTTGTAATTTATATAAAAATAATATTACATAGATGCGCCATATACTCTTAAAATGCACTGTAGATACTAGGTAAGTAATTATGTGTTTAGGTTAACTAAGCTGAAAGGCTATGTTTAATTACTAGCCCTGGCTGTATGGTATAACACAAACGGGCTTTACCCTTGTCCAAGCACAACACAACGGATGCCTCATTCATTCGTTGTCATCTGGCTTCATTTGCATGGTCTGTGCCCTTCTCTCGGCATTCCTTAAGCCCTGATCAAAGTAGCACCAGTCCCTTTGTGCTTCATGTATGGATTCAGTTTAGCAGACGTTTAGAATTGCTTTATAGTGTATTCAGAAATCGCCGCACCACAACTCGCTGTGCAAGTAATGAGGAAAGATAGCAATGGAAATGTTTGTACTGTGAAACCTACTCGGAACGGAAATTGCAGTCAGTGGAGGGGAGAAATCCATATAAAGGAAATATCCTACGATCCCGCGAAATTTACCATAAATCTATAGTAATATTATACAAGAGATATATTTTGTGAGTTTCCTCTTGTACAGGAGCGGAATTACGAGAACTACGCAGACAATTTCAGCAACTTTTTTTACCATTAAAAAGCTTCCATAATATTGTAGGTTAGTTTTGAAAATAAATCGAGCAAATCACAAAAATACTCTGTGACCAGCACTCATAAAAGTGAATACTCTGCCTCAACTGTAGGTCCTATTAACAATGTAACCGAACAAGTGTAATAAGAATTCAAATTGTTAACAAAAAATATTCGTTGACAGTTTCTTTCTAACTCTTGCACTTTCCTAGAGAGAGATGCTTTTCTATGTTTCGGTGTAAGCCTTACCTTATGATTGCGAAACAAAGGATTATTTTAACCCCTGTAACTAACTTAAACAATGTTCTACCGTCAATTCTCAGTGGAGCCCAATTGTCAGTTATTATTGTTATAACCATTATTAATGAAAGGCTGTGTTCCATTCCGTTTACCCAAAGAAAGTCCTCACGGTTCAGCGCTGATCCTTAACGGTTTATGAGTTCACTCGGGTGAACATGTTAGCTAACTAACCCTGTATTATCTGTCTCTCTGGGTTGTGTGCTGAAGAATCTCATTAGAGAAGCTCGCGTTGCTAGCCTACTACTATCCTTGTCGTATTTTTAGACACATCCAATAACGCGAGCTGGGAAACACTACACAAATCTTCCGTAAGCCAGGTTATCAACACAATATGAGGTCAGTACCCGTCATCCAAGGAACGGCCGGTTATACTCCACAACAATATAGACTGTGCAGCAGCGCAGTGACGTCACGCATGTAGAGCAAGTATCGAGGAGGCAGTGAGGGGCAGATGCCTTGCTCACCTTGCTTTTACGCTAACAACACTTTAATTTAGAAATCAACAAAATCACGTTATAAGCAGAACTAGCAGAAGTAGGCCCTCAATTTTTGACGAGTCCGGCTCCACGGCTAAATGGTTAGTGTGCTGGCCTTTGGTTACAGGGGTCCCGGGTTCGATTCCCGGAAGGGTGTGGAATTTTAACCATCATTGGTTAATTTCGCTGGCACGGGGGCTGGTTGTATGTGTCGTCTACATTTCATCCTCATGACGAGGCGCAGGTCGCCTACAGGAATCAAATCAAAAGACCTGCATCTGGCGAGCTGAACTTGTCCGCGGACATACGCCATTTCATTTTACTTGTTGACGACATTTTTTAAACTGGATCTATACATGATTTCTGGTAGTGACACCAGTGTCTAGTTTAAGAGGGACCTTAGGTCTCAACAAATGTTCTTAAAATTCACTCGTCTAGTAAGGTAAATGATCTCTATCCTTTGACACTACCAAGATCAGTTATTTCGTCATAATCCTGAAGAAATAGCCAAATTTTTCTTCCATATTACTCAAGAATACAGAACAGTCTCCGGTAAGAACCAGATGAGTTGAGTTATCCTGTTAATATTCTGAATATTGTTAATAAAAATGTTTTACACCACATTGTTTGTCTTATGTCTGACTCGTTGGCTGAATGATCAGGGTACTGGCCTTCGGTTCATAGGTTCCCGGGTTCGATTCCCGGCCAGGTGGAGAATTTTAAACCCTACTGATTAATTCTTCTGGCTCGGGGACTGGGTGTTTGTGTCCGTCCCAACACTTTCCTATTCATATTCAGACAACACACTACACCATCAACCACCAGAGAAACACACAATAGTGATTACATCCCTCCATATAGGGTTGGCGTCAGGAAGCGCATCCTGTCATAAAATAAGGCCACCGAGCTCGATAGCTGCAGTCGCTTAAGTGCGGCCAGTATCCAGTATTCGGGAGATAGTAGGTTCGAACCCCACTGTCGGCAGCCCTGAAAATGGTTTTCCGTGGTTTCCCATTTTCACACCAGGCAAATGCTGGGGCTGTACCTTAATTAAGGCCACGGCCGCTTCTTTCCCACTCCTAGCCCTTTACTGTCCCGTCGTCGCCATAAGACCTATCTGTGTCGGCGCGACGTAAAGCAACTAGGAAAAAAAATAGGGCCAAATCCACATGTGCGACTCAGTTCGCACCCGCAACCCCACAGGTTTTGGAAAAAGCGGTAGGAAAAGAAGAAGAAGAAGAAGTCAGTTTGGTTGCTTTGCACGAGGACATTATTATCTTGTAAATGAATGGTTGGTATTGAATTTACTCAGGTTCCTCTGTTAAAGAGAATTGTTAAATCTTACAGCTAACAGTCGAGAAACGTCACATACACGCTTTGATTCTTACTCAGTCTGAGGGGAAAGAGAAAGAAAGAAAGAAGGAACCAAGGTGACATTTTTTACGATCCAGAGCCAACTTAAATTCAAACCCTCATTACTGCAGAAGTCTGCCTCGTCAAGAGTCGAGATTTTCTTCTGAGGACGCTAAACGTAAAGGATTTCACCTTGTTTATTAACGTATTAACTTACAATGTAAGCATCAATCTAAACATAAATCATTGTATCCACAGAAATGAAGACCACAGCAGTATCTTAGTAATAAAATCATTGTATTCGGATTAAAACCCACGGGCTAATAATTAAACATTTCATCTCAAGACTCACAAAATTTAATGTAAGTACTTAAGAAACTTACGGAACAGACTGTATCTCTCCTGAAGGTTGCGATAGACGGTGTAGTCCCAGCTTGCGACACCGCTATCTCATATCACAGGCGATACGTGTTTTCTTTGATACGCTATCTCCTTCGGTTCCAACAGCGTTCGATATATCGATTCTCATCTCGCAAACTGATGAATTTTATGTCACATTTCACGCAGTTTTGGATACGTCAAATTTGTGCCCATCACCAAGAAATAGCACTGAAGGCGAGGTGTGGCTGCATATTGCATATTTATTTATTTATTTGAAGTCGTACATTGGAGATTGAACTGGAATCGTGGAGAGCTTCGCCTTTGAAGAATCACGAGCTTCGCGTTTAAGTATTTCCTTAGGTCATTTTTGAAGAAATAATATTCTAAAATTTAGGGTACTAAAATAACAATAATAACAATAATAATGATAATAATCTTTCTTAATCTGTTTAGCCTCCAGGGTTGTTTTTTTCTTCGGCCTCTGAGAGGAATCTCACCTCTACTGCCTCAAGGGCAGTGTCCTGGAGCGTGAGACATTTGGTCGGGGGATGAAACTGAGGAGGAGGACCAGTATCTCGTCAAGACGACCTCACCTGCTATGCTGAACAGGGACCTAGTGGGGGTGCGATGGAAGATTGGAAGGGGAAACCACGGAAAACCACTTCGAAGATGACTGAGGAGGGAATCGAACCCTCTCTAGTCAGTTGATCTCCCGGGGCTGAGTGGACCCCATTCCAGCTCTCGTACCACGTTTCAAATTCCGTGGAAGAGCCGGGAATAGAACCCGGGCCTCCGGGGGGTGGCAGCTAATGACGCTAACCACTACACCACAGAGACGGACAATAATAATAAGAATACAACTAGCAGGGATAAATCAGAAATCAAACAAGGAGCTGCTAACCTGCAAAGAACTTTCGAAATAACCTGGAAGAGATTCAACAAAAATCTCCGTCAAAAAATGCAAAATTACGATACAACACAGTCATCAAACCAGAGGCACTTCACGAATCCTGAATCCCGAGAACTTGCGGCAGGTCACAAACAAAACAACGAAATGAACTAGAGAAAATTTCTCTGAGAACTCCTAGGAACAAATTATGAATATGGAATATGGATTAAAAAAAAGAAACCACAGGAACCCGCCCAAGTCCCAGAAAAGAACATCAGATACAATTAGAAAAAGGTGTTTAAAATTCTATGTACATCTTACACAGAATGTATAAAAATAGGCTCAAGTAGCGAATATTTAAGAATAGACTTAAATATTGTATCTTTTCTTTTTTGCAAGTTGCTTTACGTCGCACCGACACAGATAGGTCTTATGGCGACGATGGGAGAGGAAAAGGCTAGAAGCAGGAAGGAAGCGACCGTGGCCTTAATTAAGGTGCAGTCCCAGCATTTGCTTGGTGTGAAAATGGGAAACCACGGAAAACCATCTTCAGGGCTGCCGAAAGTGTGATTCGAACCCACTATCTCCCGAATACTGGATACTGGTCACACTTAAGCGACTGCAGCTATCGAGCTTGATAATGTTGTATTTAAACGGTCCGCCTAATTTATTAGATCTAGAACATGTTTGTTCCCCTAAGGGTTGTCAGCTAGAATATTTCACAAAGTACATCTATATATATAATAGGATGTTGGTATGTTTGAAGCTAATAGACTCAAAAACTACTGGACCGATTTCGCTGAAATTTTCACAGTTTGTTCTTATTACATCTGAGAGGGATTATGAAGTTGTTGAACGAAATCTGATTGGTTGTTCGGCGCTAAGGGGTGAAAAATAAAATAGGGGAAGAAAGCAAACCGCAAGACAAGTCCGATCAGCGGATTGCCTACCCAACAGGATGTGAAGATTATGATGTGTTCCTTAAAACTTATCTCTGCTTTTCTTTCGAAAAATACTGTAGGGGCAAGAAACCCCTAGCACCCCTAAAGGAAGGGAATGAAACTTAAAAATTCGAAAATGACGATATGGGGTAGCTGAGATGAACTGTGACACTCTGAATGTCGTTTAAGTCAAAGTTCGTTCCAAATCGGTATGGTAAACATATTATGACTTACTGTTTGGGAAAGAAAACTGTAGGAAAACGGGCGGGATCATACAACTGAAGATGTTACATACGTTAAAATTGGTTTTTGGAGTCTTCTTCAAAACTAAACACATTTTTATTTTTGGAAAATCCATAAATTATATTATCTGTATTAAACGTTCATAAAATTATTGAAATGGGCAGGAAGAACAATATGACTACGACATATCAAGATGAATTTTCTGACCTATTTATAAGGAATGTCGTGGAGCAGCGTACGGGTCCACTAGTAAGTTATAAAATCAAATTAATAGATTGGTTGGACATAAATTAAAATACCCTTTCATACACAAGGACATTTAAAATAATTGAAAACGTGACTTAAGTTCCAACTCATGTTATAATCAATAATATTGATGTGAATTGTTCATAAAATTATTGATGTAAAAGTCCATAAAAACTAACTTCTTCATCTTCCACCTCCCTTCACTTACACTTAGTTTTCTTTTAATTTCCGAATTATCATATTCAATTCTACAACTCATTTTACCACTTCGGGCCCGTTTCGGCTTCGAATCCGGAAGCACTCATTCTTCAGTGGAATTTAAAGGAATTACTTTCATAGATCTTATGGATCCTTTGTCATGAAATAGTGTAATTCAGGGATTTTACTCACATCAATGATCATTTTACGATTTTACGGAGGCAAATGTTATTTTTGTGGACTTTATCATCAAGAATTTCATGAGCAATTCACACCAAAATTGTTGATAACGTAACTTGAAACTTTAGTCAAGTTTGAAATTCTTTTATTTTAAATGTCCGTGTGTATGAAAGAGTATTTTAACTCATGTCTTACCAATCTATTAATTTGATTTTATATCTGATGTATTTGTGAAATATTCTAGCTGATGATGTCCCTTTGGGGAAGAAACATGTTCTTGATCTCATAAATTATATATATTGAATAGGCGCCCGCTTAAATACAATATCTAAGCTTATTCTCAAATATTCGCTACTTGATTTTAAAGTCAATACGGGTTTTGAACAAAAATTAAGCTGTTAAAGCGTGTTACTTGTAATACAAAATAGTCTAACAGAGAAATTTCTAAACCTAGCACTATTCC